>NW_027514044.1:0-103433 GCF_048772815.1 Callospermophilus lateralis
AAATTTTAACTAAGCATTTAAAACTCTAAATGAAATAGTTATAAGAAAATATAATAGACTAAATGCATTATATGATTAATTAAATTTAAGTTTCTAATTAGCATTATTTTTCTCATTATAAAACATCAGGCATTGATGGAACACTCTCATGCATATAAAACCTACAAATAAAATTTTAGCCAATCTCCTTTATAAAAGCTGAAATAAACTATTAGCAACTTAGATGTACTCTTACAATATAAAGAAAACCAAAAGTAAACAAATTGTTTTTCTGGGAAAGCAAAGATGAATTGAAATTAGTAAATATATTTTAATATTCAGTAAAACATCTAATGAAGTAATTACTAAAGTTTAAATTTTACTGAAGATAAAAAATATTTTAATATCAAGAATATGAAAAGTACCAAAAATTTAATCTGATAAAAGGACTTATTTGAAACTAAACAAACCTCATGCCTGACATTTTAACTTTAGAAGTTCTTAAATAGAAGTTCTCTATATTTTTTTAAATAATGATATTTTGTCAAAGTTTTTATTCAACATTCATCTAGAAGTTTTGATCCATGTAGCAAGTCACTAGGAAAAAGCAAATGCAATAATATTGATAAAAATAACCTTAAAAATTCTAAAATCTGACACTTTTTTGAAAAAATGTGCTTGTCTAAACTCATGTACTAGAGAACATATTAAGGTAAAACAAAATTCAATGAATTCTTTCATCTGTAAACCTATGTTGACACACATAATCACACACTTGAAAAACATGTATAATAGGAGAGAAAGCATTCACTGACCATTATAACCAAATCTGGAACAAGGCACGCCAACCAATATATGCAGGCATTGATGGAATTAATATTAAATGTTACTAAGGCATACAAGAGAAGATATGGAAGTAGGGAATATAAGGCTCCAAATATCCTAAAATATCACTTTTTTTTCAAAGCTAATCTATGAATGTCCTGTTTTAAATCCCCAAAGTATTTTTACAAATAAATTTCAGAATTTGTTCAACTTATGAAAAAATAAGGACTGAAATTAATTTAAATAATTGTTAAGATAAATAATAAGATGAAAGTCATGAATACCAGAAAAAGTGTGGTATTTACATAGAGATTAAAATGGACAGATGAAACAGGAAGGAATATTCACAATAGATTTGCATAAAACATCTGTGAAAAACTCATATGTCATTGCAAGTGAGTTAGGAATGTTGGTATTATCTACAAACAAGGGAAGAAAAACCGATTTCCTCTATCATGCCATTAGAAATATTAATTATACATAGAGAATTGTTAAAACTTTTAGAAATAAGTATAATAAGAAAAACCCTAATGACTTCAGAATAAGGTTGAAAACCCGAGAGGAAAAAAATAATTAAGCATATGATCAATAAATTTGATATTAAAATTTAAAAGGTTATTTAATAAGATGCATTGTATGCATTTTCAGAAGAGAATGCTCCAAATTTGTATTATGTGGAACCACTCATTGTTTTTGTATTCACAATATCATAGAAAAATCAATTAAGTAAGACAAATACATAAACAATCACACACCACCCTAGAAAAATATTCAAGGTGTATGGACAGGTAATTTAGAGAAGAGAAAACTGAGTGACAAAACAAATATTTGTAAAGATGAAAAGGCAAACATATTTGGCAAAATGAAAAATGACAGTAAGATATTATTCCAGACCAATGAGATTGAAACACAAATAGCAAATTCTCACGAAAACAAAGCCTAGGTGTCGGAGTGGGGAACACAAATTTAAAAAACCATGTAAATCCCCATCAGTCTCAGAAGAGGCATTGCTGGATTAGTGGGCAATGATAGACAGGCTTGCAGCAGAGTGACAAAATAACTTGGGACCTGTGCACTGCATGAGCACCTATTTTAAATTACACAATGCAAAGGGCAAGGTGTTTGAGGATATTTAGTGTATAGTATGTTATATAAAATGTGAGCTTTTAGAAAATTTTAGAGACATTTAACAAGTGAATCAAAAGATAGTGATTAAAAACAGGGATTATATTTAAAGAAAAAGGAACAGGAGGGAGGTTGGGGATAGGGGCAAAAGGACCCTCAACTGTATCTGAACATTTTATTTCATCAAAAATATCCCCAAACTCATATGATTGGATTCTTATGTTTGATGAAAAAGTGAGACTCTAGGGCAATGTGCCCTTTTGAGAACCTTATATTCTGACTTGTTCAAACTATTTCTTCTTTACAACATGTTAGTGTGATAAGAAAAAGCTAAGGGCAAAACAGTAAAGCTAGCATCAAAAAGAATTCAGACGATATTTTTAATTTCTTGCAAAGCTGAGTGAGTTAAGCCTCTATTTAGGCCACTAAAGCAGGACCTACACTAACTCAACTATAGATCTCCCTGATCTCAGCAGTGTTTCCAGGGTCAACATTTCACAAGTTTTAAAACTATTGCACCCACAGTTTTTATTGTTCAGTTTTACAATGACCTGCACATTTTGAAGGAGAAGGCCCTGGGTTGATATTATTCAGCATGGTACCATGTCCAAGTCAGGAGGCTTGAATGTGAAAATAATATGGAACCATCCAGGGCGTCTGCTGGGAGCCATCAGCCAAGTAGGTATGACAAATTCCTTGCCAGCTTACTCCCATGCTGTCTAGTGGAAGGACTTCTGTAAGGTGACCTTGCTCAAGGACCAGGGCAGGATCCGTGTTTAGGGTGTTCCCCCTTTAGAATAGGGTGGTTTAGTATAATAGGAGATTAGGGTGTTTCCCCCTTTAGAATAGGGCGGTTTAGCATAATAGGAGATTAGGGTGTTTCCCCCTTTAGAATAGGGCGTATCCTGCTGCTGAGTTCCTCTTGAGTGCTTAGGGTCAGACAGTATATTTTGGGAGACAGAAGCCCATGTGGAGTGGATTTGGGCAGAGTAGTGGATTTGGGCAGAGTAGTGGATTTGGGCAGAAGTGGATTTGGGCAGAGAACGTGGATTCCCCCAGAACGTGTTTGTAGACGGCCGGTGTGAGTTCGGGAATAAAGAATTGCTGTTTGAATCTACAAGCTGTGTGGAGACTCGTGATTTGTGCCCAGCCAGAGACTGCGGCAGGCGTCGGCAGGCACACCTGCACACAAGACTTCCAGAGGTTCATATTTTTATTTCAGCAGTCTGCCCTCTCTCAAACCTCCCATAAATCTACATAATGCTGGAGCATTGCTTTACAACATCTGGTTCCTTGTGGAAAGCTGTGGTGTGAAGTAGCTCTCAGAGATCTGGAAAGGAGACGAGGTACAAATGGTCCCTTCTTTTGTGAATTTTCAGTTCAAAGGAATAAGATTAGGACATAAAACAGAGTCATCCGTGTGGCCTCAAAACACACATACTTGCACGGACTCACATATATACACAATGTCATAAGATATCCCAGAGTAATATTTTTAATTTCAATTGAATAAGCATTTAAAGGCGGCTCCTTTTGGTGTCCTGTGGGAAACATGAAGATGTTTACACATGATTTTTAGGCTTCAAGAACAGAGAGAATTTATAAATCACATCATAAGAAATGGTTATTGGGACATGAAGTTTTGTATAAAATTGTACAATGAAAAGAATTAGAAAGTCCTTTCTAAAATGATAAATGCTCTCTGGTCATTAATGGCTGAAAAGAAAGTTTAGTGGTACCTACTTAAAACACCTTTTACTTTAACAGCAATGCATACTCATTTTAGGAACTGGTGACAATTCTGGAAAGCACTATGGAGGACTCACCTGTTTCAGGGGATAATGGCAACATCAGGCAGCCCCCGAGGGTCTCTGCAGCCATGAAAGGCACCAGCAAACAGGTTCCAGTCTTTCACTTCTGCCATTGGAATACTGGGGAAAGGTCTCTGAAAGATGGTGGAGACAGAAACAAATATCACGTATTCAGACAAGGGCAGGCCATGTGGAATGTTTCCATGTTGGGTCAGTTGATGGCCAGTTGGATCAGCTGATGGGGAAGAGGTCCTGTGGTTTTGAAAATACTATTATTTTGTTTTATTTACATTTTTATGGAATATAGTATTTTATTTTATGGAAATATATTTTTATTCACTTTATCCAACACATTACATTTCTGACTTAAATATCTCTTAGAGGTTTTCAGTGGCTGATTTTTTTTTCTAAGTTAGTAAAAATACTCTCTTTCTGTTATTTCTTTTCTAGGCCTTGGCATGCCTACTCTTGTCCTAAATTCATCTACATTTTTAAAATGGTGATCATGTGTTGGGTCCCTTCTGCATGAAAACTCTTGAGCTATGAAATGTGATTACGTGATAGTTCCTACTTGCCAAGAGCTAGGGGTCTCAGCCTGACTCTATTCTGTTCTGGTCTAGAATAACTATGTCTTCTATTATATGCTTCTTGATTCCTGAAGTTATTTTTTTTCCTAATCCATCATGGAAACCAGATTAATCCTGCTCCTGGATAATAACAGAAATTTAAAAATAACAATAAAGGTAAGAAGAAAATTCTTCCCCCCCTCATCTTTTTTATCACCTGTGCCCCTGATGACCACACCCATACCTGATGCCTGGAAGGAGACATCCCCCACTCCCAATTCCACACTCTAAGCTTCAGATTCTCTCAGTTGTGATTTTCAACTGTTTTCTTACGTGATAATATCCCATTTGCCCTCTGACCAGGCTGTCATAATAGTTTCATTCTGCTGCAGTCCAAAACAAATATTAAATACTCTTGGTCACTTTTCAAATTATATCAAGGGAATTTTAACTTACACTAATATATCTGGGCATTTTTCTATACTACACACACACACACACACACACACACACACACACACACACACATAATTCTTAAATATTACATATTAATTTAATTTCTTTATAATGATTTGTAGTTGAAAAAAGAAAGGAGCATTAAGCTTAGAGATTTCCCATGTTGCCAAGTTTAATTCATTGTAAACTAAATCCTTGTCTCTATGTTTATTAGTTATAATAGTAGTAGCAGCATTTTAATTAAATCTGCATTTTCATGGAAAGTGTGCCTTTATATGAGGACTCTCACATACATCAATCCCTGTATTTCTAGTATGTTTTAATCCTAAAGGGATTTCTCAGTAGACTTTAAACCATTCCTACATCTGATATGAACTAAGCATTGTCTGAATATTTAACTTGTGAAAGAAAAGGAGGGAGATTGTGCCTCTCTTTATGAACAAGAGAATGCAATCTTTCATTTATCTTTAGCAATATAATAGAAATAGCATCCATAAATGGCTTCCTAATCTATTCTATGCACAAGAAAAACCAATGATATGTGGAATTTCTTCTAAAATGTACTATTAAGAAAAGGGTCACAGATAACAAAGTAGATGACTTTGTCAATACTGATACTAATCATTGAAAAATTTTTATTCCCCTCTTTTGAATCATAAGATTCTGTTTATTGTATCATTTTTATGAATGTGAAAGCTATTCATGGATCAAGTCAGTGCCTCCAATTTTCCATATTATTATCAATATCTGAGAGATCATCAGCATTATGAAGAGATTTTTTTGTATGAAAAAGAATTCTCAAAAAATAAAAAGAACAAACAACAAATGTACACACTTGCAAATGTAATTGTTACTATATACATATTTGCTGTACAGACACACCTTGTACATAAATGCTTATACATTGTGTGTGTGTGTGTGTGTATATATATATGTATATATATATATATATATATATATATATATATATTATAAATTCATAATCACATATTTCCACAATTCTATTTATTTCTAGGAGCATTTTACCATTTATAAAATTATATAGAGACAATTGTGCAATTCTTTGCATTTTAACTGCTCATAAAGGTATGCACACTGTTTTTGGAACCCATCAACCTAGGCTTCTATAGAACAATGTTCAAGCTGGAATGCTTTCTGAATGCAGAAATAAGTAGAAGAGGATTATTTCAAATGACTCCCCTTAGCTGCTGACAGCAGAGTGGTGACCTGTGTATGCAGGGAGTGCAGTGGTACCAATATGAAGACATCACCAGACAGGGTCTCTTAAGAATGGAGAACAGACGTCATGCACACTGACTCTCAGAAGCGTATACAGCAATGTCAATGGCATTCTTAATTGAGAGGGAATAGAAAAAGTATTAAACATGTTTTATAGGTTACCAAGAAATCCTTAAGTATATATGTGCAAAGTAAATATCACAAATACTTTGTTTCTATTATGATAAGAGTCTTAATTGGATTTAGCACAATGTCAAGATATTCAATATATCTGAAGAAATATATTTTATCTGAAATAATTTCTATTTAAGCCTAAAAATGTGCTAACAAATATGTTTGAGGATATTGCAGGTTGTTTTAATTTTTGTCTACATATAAATTTTGGGAAATGTATTCCTAATCTTTCAAGGAAAATTAAGGTGAAAATTAATTTCAATACAATGTTCAGGGAAATTTTTGTTTAAATAAAGATGAAATGCTGAATGCAGTGAAACACATCTTGTAATTCTAGCAGTTTGGGAGGCTGAGAAGGAGAATCCCAAGTTCAAGGTCAGCCTCAGCAACTTAACAAGACTCTGTCTCTAACTAACTAACTAACTAAATAAATAAATAAGTAAATAAATTGCACTGGGGTATAGCTCCTATAGCACCCACAGACTTAATTTCTAGTAACACACAAATAAAAAAAATGAAAAAAATTCTCATTTAACTTTCAACCTACTACTTCCTTGAAAATAAATATATAACTAAAATGTATGTGTATGTGTATGTGTTGCATTATTTCTCCACAAAGTTCTCATTCTCTGGCACCTTCAATTTATGAAAGAGACCTTCAAGTCATACAAAATATTTCTCAGCATTTAAGTAGTTACATTTATTTCAAAGTTAAATCCATAGAAAAGTGATTAGTGTTTTAATCAACTACTAAAGATCTATGGACTCACACAAATTATATGCATTTCAAGTTAAATTTTAATTATTTCCTTTCACAGGAAAAAAATGTTATTATTTTACAACTCAATTTTTCACTAATCATGCAAGTTCTTATCAAATGTATCTAAATAGCATTCATTTTATAGGTAAAGTTATAAAGATATCCCAGCAAAGGTTTTTGACTTGCAAATTGGCTACTGTGAAGAAGAAAATGAGACTCTGTATACACAGTATGCAACGTTTTACTTGATTACACACACACACACACACACACACACACACACACACACACAGAAACATATGTAATCAAAGGGTGCAGTGTGTTGCAGACACTTCTGACTACTTCAGTGTACGAGGTTCACTACAATTCGTACAATGATGTTGCATCCTCCCAGATTTACTACTATTTTCTTTCTTTGGATTGAGCAAATTTGAATTTTGAAGAATTTTTATCTTCTTTCCTTACTCTATAAACTTAGCTCCATATATACTTTTTTTAGTGATTTGTACAACAATTTAAGCATGTCTTAATTTTGATAGATTTAATTCAGTTCCTGTTAAGACTCTGATATTTTTTGATAATGAGACATATTCTTACAGTTATCTAGGTATATTGTGATAAATAAGAGAACTGGAGATAGTGTCATGCTCAGATAAAGGGATAATGAGCACAGAAGGCAAATCTTGATCAACACCTCACAAATAATGGACAAAAATCTGTGGGTGAATAGAAAGTTATGCTTACATGCAGAGTTTCATTATCCCAACAACCTGTTTTATAATTTCCAGCCTAACTCTCTCTAAAGGTGTCTAATATCTTTGCTCATATTCTCCCCTTTGTCTAAAATGATTTTACTTACCTTGTCAAACTGGTAAATTCTAAGCATTTTTAAAGTTAATATCAAATGTTCTCACAGATAAAAGGTTCAGGAAGCTTTCTCATTGCAGCTGAGCAGCTAAAGAAACATCCACTTGAGTGGCACAGAACAAGAGCTCCTGCTTTGGCCACTTCTGTGCAACCTCTGTGTCCTTCCTATTCAGTGCAATATGGATAAAAGTAGGAGACATAACATTAAAAGGCAATAAAAAGACCATCTTTTTCTACAGATAATATGAGTGCTTACATTAAGTTCTATCAACTTTACAACAACAACAACAAAAACCTTAGAAATATTTAATGAATTCATCAAGATTAAAGAATGCAAGTTAGCTAGATGAGCAATTAATTGCATTTCTACTTACCAGTAGTGAACAATGGAGAAATTCATATTTTATGTGTTGTATTTTTAAATAGCATCAAAACATGTTCTTAAATATGAAAATAACTTATAACATATAAACTTATAATTATAACAAAATACTTTCTTTAGGCTTTCTAAGACTAAGGAAGACCTAACAATGGAAAAGTGCACTCAGTTAAAAAATTGGGAGCCTCAATATTGTTTGACAATGGTTATCCTACACTTAGGATATCAAGCACATTTGTGTTTCTCCTAATACCAAAGTTCTAATATAATATTTGTGTGTTCATTTGATGATTATACTTTTTTGGAAAAATATTCAGTAATTAGAGTGCCCAAAACAATCTAAGTAAAGAAGAAAGGTGATTGGCATTAACCTTATCATTGCAAGTCTTAGAATATGTTCATAAGAATATATGTCATATAGATTTGATACACGAAAAAACAAATAAATTTCTCATACATAATAACAACAGAGGAGCAAGTTTTGGGTAGACCAACATCAGCACATGTTTGTTGTCATTGTTTGTTTATTTTTATTTTTTGAACAAAGATACCAAGACATTTCAGTGGAAGATGAAAAATGCTTTAAATTAGTATTTCTTAAACTACAATAATTTATGGGAAATAAATGATCCAGGAATGTGATTCACACCAGTAATTTATGAAAGTTAATACATAATGACTACATAGGTACACAACAAGACTGAAGTTTGACTTAAGGTTCAAAAGTGAATTAATGTGATCAAAAAATCCATACAACAATTCTCATAGATATTGAATATCTTTTGACAAAACTTAGTATTCATTCATAATTGAAATTGCTTACAAACCAGAAAGGAACTTTGTCAATTTGATAAAGTATGCACACATATTAATTTGAGATGGATACTAGTCAAGCGAAACTATACATTTTCTACAAGAAAACACTGAAGAATATTTTTTAACGGAGTAGGTAAATTCTTACATTGGTCTTAAGATATAAAAACTTATATTCAGGATTGAACCTCTGTTTGTTCCTGTTGTCAAATAGTATCAGTGTTTGGGGGGGTTTTGTATTTATTGTTTTAAAATTTTTAATAGATATTCTGTTCTAGAGTCATTAAGTTCACTTGAAAATGGAACAGAAAGTACATGCACCTCCTGTCTGACATGTGCAGGGCCTCCTTCACCAGAGTGGATCATTTGTTAAGATTGATGAACCAATATTGATGCATCACTATCACCCAAAGACTACTAATAGAGTTTATTATTGGTTCTGTACACTTTATGGGTTTTGACAAAGGTAAGGTGGCAGGTGGCCACCATTTATAGCATTAGAGCATGCGGAGAGTAGTGTCACTGCCTGTTCAGAATTTGATCACCCCAGACTATGGAAACACTACTCTTAGTGTCTAAACAGTTTTGCTCTTTCCAAATTCTGTGTGCCTTAGAATCATGTTAGAATCTTTTTAGATTGGCTTCTCTGATTTAGTAATATGCCTTTAAGTTTCCTCTCTGCATGTCATGGCTTGACAGTTCTGTTGTTAGCATTGAATAATAGTCATTTTCTAGATCTATTATGGTTTGTTTATCCATTCATCTACAGAAGGACTATGTGGTAACTCCCACGTTTTGGCAATAAAGAACAATACTACCATAAAGTTCCTTGTGTAGGACTTTACATCAATATGTTTTCAGCCCCTTGGGAATATACCAAGAAATGTGATGGCTGGGTTGTACAAAAAGAGTATATTTATCTTCGAAAGAAACCATCAACTGTTTTCCAAAGTGGATGCATTCCCACCAGCAATTAGTAAAGTTCCTGTTACTCCACCTTATTATTAACAGTTAGTAGCAGAATCCACTTTCTGATTTGGGGCCATTTTTAATAGTGAGTGTTGGTATCCTGTTTTAATTTCTATTTTCATGGTGACTTATGATGTTTAGCAGAAGATATCTCCCTAGGAGAGTCCCTCATCAATTTCTGCTTCTGTTCCTAGAGTGTAAGTCTGGTGAGATAAGTCACTGTGCAAGTATTGCAAAGCAACTGTATTGCTTACAGATAAGGAGGAAGAAGCAGCCATTTCCCTCAAGTCTCACAAAAGCTCTTCAGGGCAGATGATGCCTCTTCCATACATGCTCATGTCCCAAGGTTACGAAGGAACATTAAAAGGAATCTGCTCAAGAGTGTTATACACCTTGGGCAATCTGGACTACTGAGATACAAGCACTAAAGGACATCCTGTTCTAGGAGGAGTGAGATTGAAGCCTGGCTTGTTCCCCCAACTCAGAATGCTGCATTTTCGGCATATTCTATAATTATTCCAAGGATCACAAAGGAGGAAGGAGGCAGAGGTGGGTTGCCAAGGTTATCTGTGGAATTTCTTTTAATATGCTCATCCGTCATCTGTACGTCTGTCTTGTATGTTTTTAATGATGTAACTTCTAAGATATATTGCCCATTTTTCCTTTACCATGTTCATTTGCATATTGTTAAGTTTTGTCAAAGCTAAATTTAATATGAACCTAATTATTTGTTCCTTGTATACAAGAAATGAATTGAATATTTGTGTTAATCTGGTTCCCTGTAACTTTGCTATAAACTGTATTTACTTATCAGTACCAGAAGCAGGCATATTCTACTTAGATAATGGTGGCAATTATCAAACTCATTGATCTAGCTGATTTCCAATATGGTGACAGAATGGAATGATTAGAGGATATTCCAGGCTCATTTAACCTTAGAGAAGAAACATCTAATTTCTCACCATGAGTCAAATGTGAGCTGTGCACTTTTAGAAATATCTTCATCAGTGTGGGAAAGCTCCATTCTATTTCGAGTTTGCTGAGATTATTTACCATGAGTGGGAGCTGGAATCCACAAAATGTTGTTCTTTGTCCACTGAGATAATCATATGATTTTTTTCTTCCTCTTTTAGATGTGGTAAATTATATTGATTAATTTACAAATGATCCATCAGTCCTTAATATGTGGACTATATCTGACTAGATTGGGATGCCTAATATTTGAACACTGTTGGATTTCATGTTTTAAAATGTTGTGAATATTTTTTTTGCATCTATTTCATGAGAACTCTAATGAAAAAAGTGGAAAAAATTGTTAGAGTAAATTAATAATATAAGCAAAGCTAAGAAAGAGAAGGAAATGCAAGAAATATTAAAAATACAACTCAATTGAAGAATGCCTCTAATAGACTGAATGCAGCCAAAGAAATCAAGGCTGAGGTGAAGGACGTCTCCATAGCCCTTTTCATTTCATGGTCTGATAATTCCAACATCTTCATCTTCATCACATTTGAGCTGGTTCTGTGGCTTGCATTGTCTCTTCTGACTCATTTTTTTTCTTTATTGAAAGGTTACTGTGATGTATCAGTAAGTAGAAGGAGAGACGATTGGGTGTTTAGTGTGAAGTTTATGTTAGCCTGGTAGGAGTGAGACTGGGTTAAGTGTTTGCTCTGGCTGGAGAGTCCAGAGGGCGCTATAGTCTCCAGTGTTCCTTTCTCTTTCTTTGTGCTGTCCTGGACTTCCCAGGGAACTCCTTCTAGATGAATTAACCTTATAGCTCTGTCAGCGAGAATCCATGATTTTAGACCAGAGCCCTGTTAGTGGGGTGTTAAAGTAGTGGAGGAGAGGTCCTCCACAGCCTCACGGGTCAACCTAGTCTTGGAGTGGTCTCAGTTCCTGGTCTAGGACCTTCACAACTGTGTTAGTTTGTTCATCCATCTGTCCGTTATTTCTTCCTTCCTTCCTTCCTTCCTTCCTTCCTTCCTTCCTTCCTTCCTTCCTTCCTTCCTTTGTTTCTTTATTTCTTTTTTTTTCTTGTGACAGGAAGTTTGGAGGGCACAGGATTCAGGGTATTTCTTCTCCTGATGGCATAGGACTCAGGAAAAGTCCTTTTTCCCAGGAAAATAGATCTTCACCTTGAAAAATTGGCGGGGATAATCTAACCTCTTTATTTTCTCACTCCTTCCTCCAGTGTCAGACACAATCCCTCTTGCTCTTCATTTAGACAACCTGTTGGATTTTGGATAAAATTCTCATGGAAGTCTGTGCATCCTCATGAGACTCAGCCTAGAGCCACGTGCTGGAATCATTATTTCAGTGCTCCTGTTAGTTCATGCCTCCAGCAGCTTCCACTCCAAGGGAGCCAATCTTGGCCACGACTCGTTGAGTTCACTCAGCTCTGCCATCTTAGGTAGGCACTTTGACTTGAGGAATCTCAATGATCAGAGCAAGGACATCAATTTTGCATGTGTTCAGTTTTCAAACTGTTCTTGGCTCTTTTTACTTATGACACTGGTATTCTGAAGATGAGGACTGGGTGTTCCATGGAATATTCAGTTTTGTTTTGACAGACACTGCCCTGGAGACTCACGCTCTGGTGAAGCTCATTTTGATTGCCAGTCAAGGAGTTAATCGTTTCTCAGTGAATTGATAATTTTCCCTTTACAAATATGAGGCTATCTTTAGAGAAACACTTTCAGAATATATAAATATGCTGCTCCTCATCAATTTTTTCTCCTATATTTAGCATTAATTGATGATCATTTCTCAAACCCATCTTTACTACACTCAGTGCAAAATGGCATCTGGCCCACTGTGATACTTCTGCACATGCAACTGTCTGCATTCCACTGAAAGGAGAACTTTCTCTTCACCCTGTCTATCTTTCCATCTCCTTGGTTACTATCAGTGTGGGCTTAAAAATTAATCTATTTCAATATTTTCATAATCCATGACATCTTAAATTTGGTGTTCCCATGGTTCTGTACCTGGCCAGCAAGACCCCTTCTTGCTAGCTCTTTTTGCTAGTTTTGACATTTTCCTGTCATATTTTATTTTTCCACTTGCTTCTTTTCTTCCCCTACAAAATATCCCATATGCATTCCGTACCATTCTCAATTTAGTGTGAAATTGGAAGATATTTCTTCAAAGGATCAGATATTTTTTCGTAGGGCACTGTTGGAAATCCAGACCTGTGTACCTGGTTAGCATGTGCCTGGCTGCAGGGATGACGTCCCTAAGAGGACTTTTCACTGATTTTAGTGAGGACTTATATAGAAGCAGTGTGTACCATTGTATCAGTTCTCTGTATTTACTGCAGCAAATCACCATGACTGTCTTGAAACAGAGAAATACACAGTGATTCTCTTATGGTTCTGAAAGTCAGAAGTTCAAACTCCAAGTGCCAGCAGGGCCACACTCCCTCTGGACATGATAGGCTCAGATAAGTGCTTAGCCTCCTCCAGCACGTGAAGACGACTGGCACTGGATTTGAAGAGCATCACTCCAGGACCAGCCTCCCTCTTCACATCCTACCCTCCACCTGTCCGAATCTCACAGCTCCCTCTGGCTCTCTTACAAGGTGCAGGCATACATGGCCCATGAGCTCAGGCAGGATCGATGCTTTCCCAGGCAGCTTCATTTGGCCACCTCCTTTGCATTTAAGGTAGTGCTGCCTTGCCTGGCATATGAGCTGCTTTTCTCTGGTTCTAGAGATTAGGAGCTACCTATTTGGAGGCCATTTTCATTGTACAACAGTCATGACTTCTTGTTGATATTTCTGAATCCAAATTATTTTCATAAGCTTTGACCAAAAGATTGTATGCTGCTGTGACTAAAAGATCTGACCAGAAAACTTATGGGAGAGGAAAGGTTTATTTGGGGGCTCACAGTTTCAGAGTTTTTAGTCCATGAATAGCAGGCTCCATTTCTCGTGGTTCAAGGTGAGGCAGGACATCATGGTGGAAGAGTATGATAGAGGGAAGAAGCTCATATAATGATCAGAAGCAGAGAGAGACTCCACTCACCAGACAGAAAAAATATAACCCATAGCCATGCCCCCAATGCCTCACCTACACCAACCAAACCCCACCTGCTTTCAGTTACCATGCAATTAACCCCATCAGGTGATTAATTTACTGATGGGGTTAAGGATCTCATAACCTGATCATTTCTTCTCTGAACCTTGCATTGTCTTACACACGATCTTCTGGGGAACTCCTCACATCCAAACCATAACGCAAATCAAATATATCCCCCAAATATCCTTTATCATTTTCTCAAGATTCTGACGAAGTTGAAATTCTAATTCTTTTCCCACAAGTTTTACTCTAAATTTTATGTTAACCTGGAAATCAGGTAATGACAGCTCAGAATAGATGTTATAAATTCAAATCAATTTAAATTAACATATTAAGATTGTATTAGGGACTTAATGAACTGTAATCTCACATTACAAGTTATAGGCCACCATGATCCTGCAGACATTTTCACAGTACAGTGGATCAAGTATAGACTTCCTTGTTTAAAGCACATATTTACCTATATACTGGAAAAGATATGGTAGGGGGGCCATTTAGGTGGAAAACAGTCTCTGCAATAAAATATTTTCCTTCTTTTTCAAAGCAGACTTGGTTCATGTTCAAACTCATTTGTGACATTGTTACAAAATACAAAAAAAAAACCTCCATTTGAAGTTATTTGAATGTTGATATGCATGAAAACAACTCTGTATATAACATTCTTAACATATGTACAAAAAAAATTCCTTCCTAATTATATTAAGTAAATAGCACCGGTGGCAATGATGCATAAATATGGAGGCTGTTGGGGAAGGAAAAAAAGCACGCAGAACCCTGTGACTGAACCCTGCTGCTTGCTGAGGTGGCACCACATATGGCACTTGGAGTACAAGCACCGCAGCATAAGGTGGTGGAACATGCCCCAGAGCCTTCTCAGCAGATTACAATGGTTGGTATGGGAAGCATGAAAAGAATCCATCTCTTTATCAAGGAGCCAGACACACTTACAGAAAAAGAGTAAAACATTTTTGATAAACTTGTACAGAAGTGACAGTTTTGTAGGACTCCACTAGATGATGTTTAGGATGCATAAAGCTAGAGGGAAAACTGGAAACACATGCCATGTTTTGCTCTTAGAGGTATTTATAGTGTACTTTTAAAGGACAAGAATATCTTGATACAGAACTTTATTACAATATAGAGAACAAAGAGAAGGTGTTGGTTGATGTTAAAAATATGCAAAATGTGTGAGCAACTTGATGTTTCCTTACCTTAGTGGCAAAAAGGAAATTAGAATTGATAACATTTAGATGCTTTCAACCTTAACGTTATGCTTACATGTGACATAGGAACAAAATCAGTACCGTTAGATAGGAAGCGTTCAGCTTTTTATTTAGAGTTTGGTATTGTTAAATCATGGCATTGTTTTAATGTTATGACTTATCATGCATAATTTATAACTTTCATGGAAAAAAACACATTAATGCAGGCCTCTTGATTAGATCATTTCTAAGCTAAGAAGTCTGAAAATATTGCATGTTACTTTAATTTTTCCTCATCCTGTCAGTTTATTACTGATTTTGTTGTTACTGATTTTGTTATTTTATTTATTACCAGGTCAGCTTATTTCATATGAAGTTACACACAATGGGTCTTTCAGAAAACCTATTGAATTGTAAGGTTGTTTTACCATTAGACATGAACCTGGACTCATGCAAGTTCAATATTCTCATTATTCATGTTAACAGAAGCAGAGTAGGAATGCATTATCATAAACAGTTTATTACACTTGATTAAGACATTGCCTCACACTTCCTGCTTCTCACACAAAATGTGTCTGTGCACCTCATGTGTGTGTTTGAAGAGGATATGTAAGTTTCATGGTGAGAGTGAACAGATTTAAATCAGAAGCGCCTTTGGGATTTTCATATCACATCTTGGGAAGCATTAATTTTTATGGGGTTTTGCATTTGATGGAAATTCTAGTTTGTCACTAATTCTGCATTAATCTTTTATGAGAAGTCAACATTTAAATAATATAGAGATGATTATTTATGGTAAACTAAAATGACAACAAAGTACTCCAACATTAATTCACTGCTTGTAAATTACAATCTGAGCTTCTAATAGAATTAACTGAAGACCAAGTAAGATAATTTATTGTATAATCCAGCAAATCTATAAAAAGGATAATGAGAAGATATGCACTACAATGCAATCCTGAATGTGAATGTTGTTCATAATCACTAAATCTTTGATCTTGTTATATTCATGCAAAGTGGATAGGGAAGCAGAAAATAGATTATTTTAATAAGTAGAAAAATAAGAAGATAAATCAAAAAGTGGGATATTATCCAAAAGTATTCCAACAATTACTTGGACAGATAAAATAACAGTGAAAATACAGGCATAAACTTTTGGTCCAAATTCATAAGCACGGATTTTCAGAAATGTGTTCTTGTGCCCTGACCTCTTATACTCCCGATATGCATGAGACAAAAAGAGACATTTTGTCTTCTGTGTTTTCACATTCATACCAAGGTCACATGGAAATAACCCAAAGTAGGGACAAAATTCTAAATGTAGAAATCAATTTGAATTGGACAATTTCCTATAAATGATAATAATGCTAATTTCAGCTTTCTGATCAATTTTAGAGAATTACTAAAATTTTATCAGCAGATCTACCACCTGCAAAAATTAATTTGTCTTTGAGTCTGCTTTTTTGGGTACTTCATGGTAGCCATCAGTAATAATAATGATAATGCTAAATGTGGCTCATTTCTGCATCTCTTAATCTGGTCCATGCATATCCTCCACTTGCTTTTACCCTTGCTCAGTGGAGAAGAGGGAGTTGCCTTGATCACATCAGTCTCTGGCAAAATGAGCTTGAGAAAGTTCAGGGAGACCTGACATTTACTAAGCTACTACTGTGCTGGGTGTGCTAGGTGTCGGGCTAAACATTGCATGTATATGACCCTGTTTAAATTCTTCCTGGAGGTCTATGAGGTTAGGGAATGGTTTCTATGGTGGAGGTGAGGAAAAGGGAGCACAGAATCTCGGGTTATTCAGTCATAGACCTGGAGTTGGCTCCTAGCTGGATAAATGAGACACCTACCCCAGTTCTTTCTCCTACAAGAGCCTTTGCAAACCAGGGTCATCAATCAAAGGTTTCTGTGTGCAATGAATCACTTTGAGGATGGGGGACAGTTGAGGTGGCTAAATTCCTGACCTCTGGTCTCAGCCAAATGATCTTCTTTCAATTATTGTACAGGCAGGAGTTCTGTATTAAAACAGATGAAAAACCATCCATAAAATGTGCCACATCAAGAGAGAATCCTAATTTATACCATGGACTTTAGGTGATAATGTTGAGTCGATGTAAGTTTGTCAGATGGGACATTCTGGTGCACATTTCTTCTTGGGACAGGCTTACCTTATGGGGTGTACATGGGAAATCTCTGAACCCTTTGCTCTGCTTTCCTGTGAACCTAAAATTACTTTTTTAAAAAAATAAAGTCTATTAAGGAAAAGAAAAAATAAATAAAATTAAAGGAGCAAATTCTAAGAAGTTTTTATCATGTCTATCTCTGAGCATGACACTCCCTTGGAGAATATTGTATTAAGACCCACAACATGTGAGAGTCAGCCCCTTCTGCGTGTCTTACCACCTTGTTGGTGCTAAACCAATAAAAAGAACATCAGAATGTTTCTACAGCTCTCATTTGGTCATTTACATCAAATAATGATTTCACAAACTCAAGTGTCTCATGCTTTTCTCAGTAAATGAAACATTTTTCACAGGAAGCCTATATGTGCTTATTTAAACATTCTTAACACTCCCTCCCCAGTGTTATTGTCATTACTACCTTTTTAAGCTGAGTGGGGTAATCTAAAGTCTGACCTTCCGTCTTCTACTTCCCCCGCCATGCCTTTTACCACCAGACTTCACAGGTTCTCTTTCCCTGCATCTTCATGACCTTCACCAATGCGCCAAATACTTTCACCGACACTGGGCCCAGTCCTTGAGTTCTGGCATGCAGTGTGGTACAGGGCAGGCTGATAAGTGGTCATGCCAGTGGAGGAAAGGGATGGCTTCTGGCTTCCTGGGTCTTCACCACTGACCAGCACCACTTGGTAGCAGGGTTTCCCAGACTCTGCAGAGACCCCCTGAACATCTTCATCCTCTCTCCTGCTATAAATGGGAAAAAATGTGTGTGTGTGTGTGTGTGTGTGTGCGTGCATGTACATGTGTGTGTGTGCACACACAAGATTTGGAGTCAGGATGGACTACTTATATGATGTCTGTATATATTTCTCTTCCTTTAGTTAGGTTCTATTCCTTCCGTGTACCTTTCTTACTATCTTTTAAAAAATGACTGGTCAACTAGGAGTCTTTAACTTGAAAAGCAATATCTACAAAAACCTTCCAGGTAACATCACATTTTGTGGGTGAGAGACTTGAATCTGTCCCACTATGACCAAGAACAAGGCAAAAATATCTCCTTTTACATTCTTTCTCAACACTATACTGGAAGCAAAAATATATCAATAGAACAAAAATAGAGAGACACAAAAAGAGATATAGTTATAGACAGCAAAGGAGCAAGGGCAACATCAGGGAGGAAAGGTAGTCTTTTAACCTAATGCTGCTAGAAGAATTGGATAGCCACATTCAAAAAAGAAAAATCTAGACACAGGTCTTATCCCCTTCATAATAATTAAATCAATGTGGATCACAGACCTAAAAGTGAAATGTGGAAATATAATATTTCCAGAAAATAACAGAAGAAATCCTGGATGATCTAGATTTGGTGATGAATTTTTAGATATGATACCAAAGGCAAAACCTAAGAAAGAGAGAAATGAAAAGTTTGACTTCAATAAAATATAAAATTCTGTCCCATGAAAGATACTGTCAAGAGAATGAAAAAAGAAGTGCTACAAATTGGGAGAAAATATTTGCAAAATATTTAGTAAAAAACTCTTATCCAGCCAGGTATGGTGGTTATGTGCCTGTAATCCCTGTGACTCATGAGGCTGAGGAAGGAGAATTGCAAGTTTGAGGCTAGCCTTAACAACTTATTGAGGCTCATAGTAACTTAGCAAGACCTTGTCTCAAAATAAAAAACAAAAAATTCTGGAGATGTGGTCCAGTGGTAAAGCATCCCTGAGTACAAAAAAAAAATGTTGTCGAAAATATCCTTAGAACTCTAAAAACTTTAAAAAAAATGGTGGAAGACCTTAGGTGACACCCCACCAGAAAGGATATATACATGGAAAGTAAGCATTTGAAAAAGATACTCCAGAGAAATGCAAGTGTCAAGATACTACTATATACTTATTAAAGTGGCCAAAGTTCAGAAGAGTGATAACACCAAATGCTGGCAAAGTTGTGGAGCAACAGGAACTCCCATTCACTGCTGGTGGGAATGCAAACCAGTGCAGCCACTTTGGAAGATGGTGGTTTCTTGCCACCCTAAATACACTCTTGCCATGACAGCTAGCAGTTGTGCTTCTTGTTACTTATTTAGAGATTTGAAAACTATCTCCATACAAAAACTTGCAACTAGATGCTTACAGTAGCTTTATTAATAATTGCCCAAATTTAGAAGCAACCAAGATGGCCTTTGGTAGGTAAATGGACAAAAAAACTATGGTATATCCAGAAAACAGAGAATTATCCAGTGCTAAAAATATATAAGCTATCAAGCCATGAAAAGACATAGAAAAGCCTTAAATGCATATTATTAAATGAAAGAAGCCAATCTGAAAATGCTACAAACTGTATTATTATTAATATTATAATTACATAACATTCTGAAAAAAAGCTAAACTAGGAAGTAATAAAATATTAATAGTTGCCAGGGGTTAGGGGAGAAAAAGAGATGAATAGGGTCAGCACAGAGGGCTTTTAGGGCAGTGAAACTGCTCTGTGTATTCAATAATGATAAATACAAAACATCATGCAGTTGTTCAAACCCACAGAATGTATCACATCAGAGTGAGTCCTAAAGTAAACCATGGACTTTGGGTGATAATGATGTGTCAATCAGGCTCACAAATGATAACAATTGTACCCCTCTGGTGGGGTATATTGATAATAGGGAAAGTTATACAGATGTAGGGAAAGGGAATGTTCTCTACCTTCTAGCAGATTTTATTGTGAACCCAAAACTGCTCTAAAAGTAAAGTTTATGTATATAAGACAAAAATATGCATGAAGAGAATAGTCAAACAATTCACTTTGAGATCTTTAAGTGAATAGCTTTCAAGTTTAAAAAAATATGTTGTCCCACAAAAAACCTGCATCATATTTCAGTCCCATAGAGACCATTATGATGCTAAAACTCTGAATTACATAAATGAGAAAGTACTTGGTCTGAAAAACAAAGAAAGAGCTGGGGGTAAGAAGAGATTAAAGAGCTCTGATTAAATCCTCTTTTCTACTTGAATTATTTCAGAGACAAATTCTAGAAGTACTCTTTACTCCTCTGTCATCAAATATGTCACCATCCTTCCTTTCTCACCCTAATCATAACCCTGAAATCTCAGGGAATATGGAAAGGGTGGGAGATCTTATTCCTTATAATCAAGAGAAAATGATGATAGCACAATTTTTTACCTTATTGATTAAATAGAGAAGACAAAGTTTATCCCAGATAAAATCCATATACTCAAATGTTGACTACTGTGTATTGCTGAAGATATTCTTGAATTAAGGCACATTGATGTGAATCACCTAGGTTGCTTTCCTACATTGAGATTCTGTTCTAAAATTCGCAATTATCCATTTCATTGAAAGAGTCTTAAATGTGAGCCTACTTCAAAGCATCCCAGATTGATGACTAGAAGCCACCAACTCAACTATAGGATCTTGTTAAGAGCAAAGGAGAAGGAGCTATAGTGGTCAGTTTTAGTTCTAGCTACATCTCATTCCTTGCTTGAAATACGTTTGCATGACCAATCACTTCAAAAATGGTCATCAGCAGCTTCTTCCAACCAGTAGCTTATCTCCCCATTCCCAACATTCCTGATAATGTTTTGCTCCTCAATCTTTAACAGCAAATTCAAAACTGCTTGTCCCTACCATTGCAAGAGATTATGAAGGGCAAGGAGAATAGACCAGGGAAATACGGATATACCAGATATCAACTGAGGGTTTGGGAGATGACTCAGAAACATAAGTTTAAAAATTATTGGTGGTATGTTAGTCAGTGGAGCTCTGGATCTATATAAAGTCACAGAGCAGGTGTGGTCATTAGACCAGGTAGGTGTCCAGCACTGGGCAGCATAGGATGTGATTTTGAGGTATTTAGGTTATAGAATGAACAGTGTTTTTGGAAAAAAAATTGGAAGATGTGGTTTACATGCACAAACTATCAAAAAGTTTAGATATCCTTATTTCTTTCCCAAGCATAGAGGGAAGATTTCATATTTTATATTACTCAGATGTTTTTGTTGTATTTTTTAAAAAAAGTAGATGGAAACAGTATCTTTATTTTATTTATTTATTTATTTTTACATGTTGCTGAGGATCAAACCCAGTGCCTCACACATGCTAGGCAATGCACTCTACCACTGAACCATAACCACAGCCCTAGTCATATAATTTTACAGCATTCTTTAATCCTACATGAAGTATTTTATTCCAGTTTGCTGGGGTTTTTTTTAGAAATTCTAAGAATGAGTTGATTCATATCAACTTTTTTCCACCAAGATTATCATGAGCTACTTATATTTTATTCTGTTAATGTAGTAAATTATATTTACTTATTTTTTAATGTTATGCTAATCTTGCAATTCTAAAATAAAGTTAACTGGATCATGATGTACTATCATTTTTATATCTCCACTGAACTCAATTTGCTAATATTTTGCTTAGGGCTTTTTTTTTAATTCCTTGTTAATGAATGAGATTCGCCAGTATTTTTCTTTATTATAATGTTCTTGTCAGATTTTAGTAGCAATACATTTTAGCTTCATAAATTGTTTTGTAAAATGTTCCCTCATTTCTAGTCTCTGGATGAATTTTAGATTGTAGGATTTATTTCTTATATGTTTGAAAGTGTTGATTAGTGAGGTAATCTGTACCTGACTTTTCCTTTGTGGAAAATTTGTAATTATAGACTCAATTTTTAATTATAATACTATCTAGATTTTCTATTTATTTGAACCACTTTTTGCAAGGTGTATTCTTCTAAGAGTTTGCTTATTTTGCCTAAATTTTCAATTACATGACTTATCTACTTGTCTTCTTTATTATTGTTAAGATTCCTAGTGGAAATCTTCAACATTGTATCTCCAACATTGTATCATAATAAAAAATAAGATAGTAACAATAACTCCTTATATGTCTGTAATAATAATAAATATAAATGAAATAAATTTACATATTAGGTTATAGACAATCTCTATTGGGATTTTTTTACAGTATATTGCTGTTAGCATTTATAAGAGATAGCTTTATTAAAAAAAAAAGGAAAGGTAAAAATGAAGAAAACTGTACCCTCAGAAAAATCGCAGCTTTTAAAAAACAATATTAATTTAAAACAAAATGGTTTTCTAGGTAAAAAGTATTAAGAATGACTAATATATTCATCATATTATAAGAATACACTCAGGTGTGGCTCAATGACAGGGATGCACTCCAAGTAATGCCTCATCAGGTGACTCTGTTTCTATGAGAACATAAAAGTGCACTTGCACAAACTAAGACAGCTATAGTGTTTGTAGATGAAATGATCTTGACCACTGAGCAATCCAAATGAGCATCATCATCCAGTTCATGACTGTAGCCACATTCTAAATGATAGGTAATGAACTTTCACTCCTACTGCATAACTTCTGAATGCATAAAACAAAAGAAAATGATGGAAATAGAGTAGAAACTGGGAATTTGAATCATAATGAAAGATTTTAATATGAAACTTCCAGAATTTGATGGAGTACGTAGAAAGATAAAAGGAGTGAATACAAATATGTTGTATTTAATAAGCATCATTAACCTTTTTGATAAATATACCTAGGCATGCATCTACTTCATGCTCAAAAGATGTACATTATTACCCCTCCATGGGATACCGTCAATAAGAGAGCTGGCTCAGAAGAAAGGCAGGGAACCAGATAAGACACCATCTCCTCTCAAGGATGCAGGCCTGCTGAAGTCTTTGGGGAGAACACACCCTCTAAGAAATCATCTAGGCACTACAATAAATAGGAAGCAGCAGCAGGCTGTGACTGGGGGAGAGGCAGGAGAGCAGAGTCAGAGTCCCCTGCAGGCTCTAGCAAACAGAGGCTGCTGGCATCTCTTGGTGATACAGGACAACTAGGAGAAAATGCCCCCAGCTTTCCAGGAGTCACTCTGAGTAACAGGCAGCAGCTCCCTGGCCATGAGAAGGGCTAAGAGAAATACCCCTGAGGTGCCAATGTATGAAGTCTGCTTAAGACTAGAGGCAGAACTTGAGACAAACCCAATAAGCACTAAGATTCCCATCTCTGCTAAAGGGAGGATTCTGACCTACCTTCAATCATCTGAAGGCCATGGTGAGGCAAAACTAACTGAAAGTAACAATAAATCCCAGACGTAACAGGACTATTGACTAAACTGACTCCATACTCTGTGTAACTGGCTGGAGGAGAGAAGGAATATTCCCTTTTGAGAACAAAAAAGTATTTACTTTCTACTCCTTTTTTCTGAGGGGAGGTTACATACAACATTTATAATTTAATAAAAAATTTCAAGAGACACAAAAAAGAAGAAAATGATACCCATCATTAAGAGAGTAAACAATCAATACTACTAGACTCAGAGATAGCCCAATGGTTTACTTATCAGAAAGAGACTCTAAAATAACTACAATAAATACGGTAAAAAATTAATAAAAAATGGTGGGATGTTTATAGATAATTTCAACAGAAAGATGAAAAGCAGTGACACAAAGACCCACATTAAATGCTAGAGGTAAAAATAAATAAAAAAGAAAGAAACTGAAATAAAGAATTCTTATGATGGGATCATAAGTATAGCATTAAACTGGGATGCAGAGGAAAAAGTAAGTGAGCTTGAAAATGGAATGTATAAATTCTACAGTTATCTTATATTAGACAAAGTCACCAAAAACATACATTGGAGAAAAGATAGCCTCTTCAGCAAATGGTGCTGTGAAAATCCACAAGTGAATGGAAATCCACATGTAACAAAATGAAATTAAAATTCTCTCACCATGCACAGAACTCAACTCAAAGTGGATCAAGGACCTAGGAATTAAACCAGAGACCTTGTGCCTAATGGAAGGAAAAGTAGACCCTAATCTCCATCATGCCAGATTAGGTCCCAATTTCCTTAATAAGACTCCTATAGCCCAAGAATTAAAACCAAGAATCAATAAGTGGGATGGATTCAAACTAAAAAGCTTCTTCTCAGCAAAAGAAACAATCAGTTAGGTGAATAGAGAGCCTACAGAATGGGAGCAAATCTTAACCATAAGCACATCAGATAGAGCGCTAATTTCTAGGATATATAAAGAACTCAAAAACCTTAACACACATACACACAAAAAAAAGACACAAATAACCCAATCAATAAATGGGCCAAGGAACTGAACAGACACTTCTCAGAAGAGGATATGCAATCAATCAACAAACATGAAAAAATGTTCGACATCTCTAGCAATTAGAGAAATGCAAATCAAAACTACTCTAAGATTTCATCTCACTCCAGTCAGAACGGCAGCTATCCAAAATACAAACAACAATAAGTGTTGGTGAGGATGTGGGGAAAAAGACACACACATGCATTGCTGGTGGGACTGCAAATTAGTGCAGCCAAAATGGAAAGCAGTATGGAGATTCCTTGGAAAACTTGGAATCACCATTTGACCCAGCTGTCCCACTCTTTGGTTTATACCTGAAGGACTTAAAAACAGCTTACTATAGGGACACAGCCACATCAATGGAGAATATAATGCTAAGTGAAGTAAGTCAATCCCAAAAAATGAAAGGCCAAATGTTTTCTTTGATATGAAGATACTGACTTATAATGGGAATGGAGGGGGAGGATGGGAGGAATGGAGGAACTTTAGATAAGACAAAGGGGAGGGAGGAGAAGGGAGGGGAGAAGGGGGTAGGAATGATGGTGGAATGAGTTAGACATCATTACCCTAAGTACATGTATGAAGACACGAATGGTGTGGAAATACTTCGTGTACAATCAGTGACTTGAAAAATTGTGCTCTGTATGTGTAATATGAAATGAATTGCATTCTGCCATTGTGCATAACAAATTAGAATAAATAAATAATGTACTTTAAAAAATTAAGAACAAATTATCAAAATTCAAATACAGAGGGAAAAGAAAGATTTTTTAAATGGAACATAATATTTGAGCTCTATGGGTATATAACAAGTATCTTATGGGAAGAGTAATCAGTGTCTCAGAAGGAAAAGAGAAATATTCCAAAACATAATGGCCAGGTATTTTTCAAAATCAAGGACAGACATTAACTTACAAATCCAGTAAATCACCAGCAGAAACATTACACTGAGAAACATTGTTATCAAACTAAAAATTACAGATGAAGAGAAAAACATGTAAAGCATCTAGAGGAAAAAATGACACATTACAGAAAAACAACAGTAAGATTCATGAATGATGTCTTATTTGAAATGAAAGAAACGAAAAGACAAAATTACCATTCTGTGGCAAGACAGAGAAACAAGCAAGCAAACAAACAAACAAAAAACCCAATATGAATCTGTGGTTTTGTAGCCCTTTAAACTGATCTTCAAGAATGAAGGATAAATAAAACATTTTCTTAAAGGGAAAGCATTCTTTATTTTTTAACTATTTATTTATTTTTGTGTGGTTCTGAGGATTGAGCCCTGTGCCTCACATGTGCTAGGCAAGTGGCAAGTGCTGTAACACTGAGTCACAACCCCAGCCCCAAACAAAACATTTTAAGACATAAGACAATTTGAAAAATTCATCTGTACTAAAAAAAAAAAAAAAAATAACCAAAAACACTTCAAGAAAATCTTCAATTTGAAAAGAAATAAGTCAGCTGGAAAATTGGTTCAGCAAGAAGAAATGAGTCACACTTGAACGGTTAAAAATTATCTGATAAGAAACCTAAAGGTTATTTCTATTATATAGAGGACTATTACACCCACATACATATTACAAAATATATTATCATGTGTCTACCTACTTGTAATACTATCAGTAGATAAAAGTACTTTTAAATTTTCTTCAAAGGCTAATCAAGTAAAGTTAAATACTTGCCCAGAATTGTGAGATTTACACATCTGTACAACAAAATTATGAAAATGGGAACACAAAAGGTAAGAGAATAGTATTGGGAACTATACTGTTTTTTATATTGTGAAATAGTATATCTTAAAGATAGAATCTAATTAGATACATACTATAAACTCTAGAGTTGTGCTGTTCAACACAGTAGCCACTACCCATATATGGCTATTTATTTTAAATTAATTAATATTAAATAAAATTAAACATTCAATATGAGTTGCGCTAACCATATTTCAAGTGCCTCAATAGGCACATACAGCTGTTGGCTACCATATATGCAGGGCTTATTGGAACATTTCCATCATGGAAAAAAGCTCTATTGGACTGTGCTGCCCTAGAAAAACCACTAAAAAAACATAAAAAATAATTTTAAAGAAGCATAACATAGTAACAAAACTAAGATGATAAAACAGATTTTAAAAATCCAATTCATCCCCCTCTTCTCAAATAAGGCAAATAGAAAGAACCAGTTTTGGGTGGGAGAAGGGTTGGGGAGAGAGATGAACAATAAGAAAGCAGCTAATAGTATGGCAAATTTTTAACAAAACAATTTCATTAAATATAGATGGAACAAACACCCAAATATAAGGTGGAAGTTGTCAGACCACACTAGGGAAAATAAAAAGCAAGACCCAACTATAAGTTACTTACAATAAAGTTGCTTTAAAAATAAAGACACAAATGTTGAATATAAAGTAATAAAAATAATATAACATTGAAACACTAAACATAAAAAAGTTGATATTCTTAAACTAATACCAGGAAAATAAACAGGATTCTAGACCAAGACAATGAATGGAGTAAGAAGGGAAATGTTATCATAACTAAAGGTCAAATCAACAAGAAGACTCAATTTTAAATGAACATGTAACTATTAAAATAGGTCCCATGACATGAAATGAACGTTACAAAACTAAAGAAATACACAAATCCAATTTGGAGCTGGAAATTAATACCTCCCTTGATAATTAGGAGTACAAATAGAAATTCAGAAACAACTTACACACTTTGAGCAGTACAATGAGCCAACTTGTCCTAACAGTCATTGTTATCAAACATGGAATTGCCCACCCAATAAATACTCCACCAAACAAAATAAAAATTCTTAGGTGCTCATGAGACACTCACCAAGATAATCATATTCTGGGCCATAAAACACAATAAGTCAAAATCAAACATATCAGGTACCCTGATTTAAAAAAAAAAACAGTATGAATTAATAACTTATAACAGTAAAGTGCCTAGAAAATTCCTTGATACTTCAAAATTAAATCACTTTAAATAACTAATGGGGTAAAAAAAATGCCACAATAAAATTGTTAAACAATTAAACTAAAATCAAAATGTGTAGAATGCAGCCAAAAATGTAATACAAATACACAAACATTTATAGTTTAAATTTCATATATTGGAAAAAAAGAAATTTAGAATATTAATAAGTTATTTATATTAGGAATACAGGGAAAGAAAATAACTTAAATCTAAGAGTAGAAAAAAGGAAATAACAAAACAAACACAAAGATCATCAAAATGGAAAACAAACAATAAAGAAAAAAATGAAAGTCAACTGGTAGTTCTTTAAAGAGTTTTTAATTTTTTTAAAAAAAATTTTGATCAAGCCCCTTCCCAAAGATGTAAGCATCACAACAGATTCTACAAACATTAAAAATGTAACAGTGTACTATCATAAAATGTATGCCAATACATTTCACAAAATAGATGAAATGAAAAATTTCTTGGAAAATTCAACTGACTAAAACCAGCATAAGAAAAAAAATGGAAAAAAAAATTAATAGCTTTGTATCTATTAGAGAAATTGAATTAGTAATTAAAATCCTCTCAAAGAGAAAGCCTGGATCAGATTGCTTTGCTGGTGAGTTTTACCAAATGTTTAAGGAAGAGATTACACCAGTGCTCCAAGTACTCCTTCTGAACTCTCCTCAGTTCCTCTGAATGAGGACAGCATACCCAAACCTGGTGAAGATGTTCTAAGAAAACAGAAGGGCACCGTAGGATGGAGACTGAGCAAGGTCCTTGGGCAGTCCTCTCCCCATAGACACAAGTTGAACTGCTATGCACCCATCAAACCAACTGCACAGAACTAAAGAGATCAGGTGAGAGACCACAGTGCCTGCTTTTAGTACAACAAAAAGAAAACCTTTCAGAGAGCAGCTCTGTGTGGAGAGATGCCTTCCACCTTGGAGAGGGAGAGCAAATTAAGTCCAGGCCTTGTACTAGTTAAGAAAACAAAATTATAGACCAATATCTTTAATGAACACAAGTGCAAACTCTCCAACTCACTCTATTAGAAAGTGATAATAGGTAACAGGAACAGGTTAAATGGTTAATACAGCAGGACCAAGTGGTGCTTATCCCAGGAATATGGGATTGGCTTAATATCAAAATTCCAACCAAGGGATGTTCTGAATGACTGAATAAGTGGCACATCTCCGCACAGTGCCCTCTTTGCTTGGCCAGGATCACTACAGCAACTCCTTGTATTTGCTCCACGACTTTCTCCCTTGTTTTGTTTTCCTTCACCCTTGCTGCCCTGAAGTTTCATCTTCCAACAAAGAATTAAGCACTTAAAAAAATGAATTCACATAATTCATCACACTAACAGAATGAAAAAGAAAATGCATAGGATCATTTGTCAGATGCAGAAAAAACATTTGACAATATTCATATCTATTCATGATTGAAAACACTTAACTAGGAATAGAAGTGAACTTTCTCAAACTGAAAGTAAATATCATACCTAATAGTGCAAGACTGAGCCTTTTCCCCTCTGTCTGCACATAAGGCAACGATACTCTGTTCTCACTACTTCTATTCGACCTTGCTCTGGATGACCAAGTCAGTTCAATAAAGCAGGAAAAGAATTAAGACAAGAATCATACTGTCCTGGCTCACAGAAAACCACAAAAAGAAAAATCTATCTATTAGAGGATGCAGAATTATTCTAAGTATTCAAATATTCAATATCAAAGCTGCCCTTATCATAAACTTTAATGGCATCCAAAAAATATTTATAATGAAATAAATATACATACAACAGAGTTTTTAAAAAATCACATTATAAAATTATATATATAAAATAATATTTTCAAAATGGAAAGGAATTTGTTCAAAATGTCAATTGGGAACCTTTCTTGGTAGATCGGGATAATGGTTATTTTCTTCTTATTAAAGATTTGTTTAATAATCAAGAATGTGAAGAGAGACCCAAAAGAATGGAAGAAAATCTTTGCCATCTACATCTCAGATAGAACATTAATCTCCAGGATATATAAAGAACTAAAAAAAACTGAACAACAACAACAACAAAAAAAAAAATAGTCAGTCAATCAGCAAAGGAACTGAACAGACATTTCATAGGAGAAGGAATATGATCGGTCAACATATATATGAAAAAATGTTCAACATTAATAGAAATTAGAGAAATGCAAATTAAAACTAAAATTTTTTTCCCACTCTAGTCAAAATGGCAATTATCAAGAATACAATTAACAATATATGTTGGCAAGAATGTAGGGGAAAAGGTACACTCATACATTGCTGGTGGGACTGCAAACTGGTGCAACCACTCTGGAAAAAAGTATGGAGATCTCTCAGAAAACTTGGAGTGGAACCACCTTTGACCCAATTATCCTACTTCTTGGCATATGCCCAAAGAACTTAAAACTCAGCATACTATAGTGACACAGCCACATCAATGTTTATAGTAACTGATTCATGATAGATAAGCTATGGAACCAACCTAGGTGTCCTTCAACACATGAATGGATAAAGAAAATGTGATATATGTATATGCAATATTACCCAGCCATAAAGAAGAATGAAATAATGGCATTAAATGGACAGAACTAGAGACTATCATGCTAAGTGAAATAAGCCAATCCCATAAAACCAAAGGCTTAATGTTCTTTCTGATATGTGGATGCTAACACACAAGGGGAGAGTGGATAGAAGTTGATTGAATTAGACAAAGGGAAATGAAAGGGAGGGAGGGAAGATGGGAATAGGACAGACAGTAGAATGAATTGGACATAATTTTCCTATGTTCTTATATGAATCACCACCAGTGTAACTCCACATCATGTACAACCACAAGAAGTTATACTCCATGTATGTATAACATGTCAAAATATATTCTACTGTTATATATGCTAAAAAGAATAAATAAAATAATAAAAAATTGTTTAGCACAGTTGTTAACCTGGTATCCATTTTTAGGCCTGATGTAAGTTTGAAATATAGTCAAATCCCTTCACCTCTGGTTTAGATAAAACTTCTCTCTCTCAGTGGTTGTTTCTACAATTTATTTGTTTCTCAGCCCAAGGAAACAAACCCCAACATTCTGCAGATTAAGCATAATGATGAGCACTAGAGTCAAGTACCTAAGTTCCCTTTTTCATGAATCTTTTCTTTAAACTAGCCCTTCCCACCCACGACCCCCATAGAAACCCAAGTCAACACCCACAAAGACACTAACTGGCCCATGGACAGGACTGTCCTGGAATGTGATTATTTGGCTTATGGGAACTCTCAAGACAGGAATCTCTACACCAAATTAGAAAGAAACCACAACAATGAAAATCAGAAAATTTCTTCATACTTCTTAACTCTTCTATCATGACCATAAAGAAAAATGTATACACTAAAATATTTTCTTTTGCACTCTGTATTCCCAAAAGTAACATATTTTTGTATTATTTCCTTCTTTCTCAAGATTCATTAAATTGTTTGAGCCCCCTCTGTAATATACAGAGATCATCTTGTGACTGTGGATATTCAGTAAGATTCCCAATATGCCTGAACCAATATCTGGTATTTTGGTCAGCATTTTCCAGGTTCTTGGACATACAGAGCACCTCCATACCCTATTCCCTTTGGCCACCCTCTAGAGAGGACCCACTGCTAGGGGCAGCCCCAGAGACAAAGGGATCAACGTTTCCTATCACACTGGACACTTCATGGCACACAAGTAGAGATATTCTGAAAAAGGCTGTTCCAACAGCACTCTGGTTTCTTAACTAGCAAATAGTTTTAACTCCTGCATATAATCATGGTCTTAATCATTTTTTAATATCAAGTTAGAACACTGCTAAAAAGAAAACTTTCCCATGTTAACATTATAAGGCCATTTGGACTTTTTATGATTATTCTGATGATTGCTTTCTTCTTTTAAGGTTTGACCTCAAGTATTAAATCATTTCCCTGTGTGGTGTAATAAGATAATGACAACTAGGTGAATTATTTTCAGTGGAAAATTACACTAAAAAGTTCCTAATACTGTTTCTTTTTCCTACAAACATCTTCTATTTCCCCCCACACACACACACACACACCAACCCCTGAATTGGATTGCCTGGTATAGCAAATAAAAGTATAAGGTGCTCAGTTACATTTGAATTTCAAATTTATAAAAATTAGCATAGGCATGGCCCATGCATTATTTGGGACATACTTACACCAAAACAAAATGTTGTTTTCTAAAATTCGAATGTTAATGGGATGTCCTGTATTTTATCTAGTAACTCCATCCGATGAGCTTTGGTTTCTTAACTAGCAAACTTCACTCTGTTGAAAGGAAACATTTTTACTTCTATAGCAGCTGCCACCTGTACCCAAAAAACCCACATACTTCCCTCACATCGTGTTCAGTCTTCATTTTTAGTGAATTCACTAATTAGCGAAAAATGAAAGAGCACAACTCTTTAGCATGATCTTAATGAATCAGACCTCCCTCAGGAAGGACAGAAAAAATAATCAGTGAAAAAGACCAAAAAAAAAAAAAAGACCAAAATGCAAAGAAAAGTTTCAAAAGGAAGACAAGATACAATTTCTGCAACATTCCTCAGATAGATACATTGCTCAAAACCATGTTCAGTACCAAAGGGACTTAACCTAACAATTCTGAGCCTGGAGCATTCCCACCCCCTGTGTTTTAGACCTTTCCATGCTAATGGCAGCCACCCGGGCAGTCAAGGGGGTACTGAAGTCATCCAGGCCTGAATCCATGACAGTTAGATCACTTCACCTTACTGCTAATAGCTTTTCTTCCTGGGAGCTACCCAGTCACACAGCTGGAGGGAAAGAAGTTTCACAAGAATCCATAGCTGCCCTTTCATTCCAACTGAGAGAAAATGAGAATGGAGAGCTAATGCCCCCTCCCTCACAGGCTGGAGAAAACACATTGTAAGAGTTACTGCACCCGAATAAAGGCGTCTCAGCAAAGAAGTGGCCCTTGTAACTTGCTGCAGTTGCTTCTAAAAGCATCTGGGAAGGTCTTGGTGCACGCCTGGTTCCTGTCCCACTGGTGCTAAGACTAAAATGTCCTGGTGACTACAAAACAGGGACCCAAGTTTCTATCTGCTCCTATTTCAAAGTCTTCATAGAGAGCCCAGACAATCTACTTTCAAAAAGCCATGGTCAAGTTAAAGGTAAAGATACATGGCAATTCTCTCCACCTTCCCCTTTACAAGAGGTGGGTGGAGGGGAATAAAAGCAGTACAAAGGTCATTAGGAATAACAGGACTTATTAGTAACAAGTCCTGGACTCAGAAAAAGAGCGCGTGAGAAATAAATGCAATGGTACCTGTTGTGTTTTTATTTCTATGAAACCTCTTCTATTCTTTTAATGCCCTTCAACCTTTTGGTGGTGGCTCAGGTTTGAATGCAGGACTAGAATGCACTTCATGGAGGAAGAAAAGCAAACTTGTCTTCATTTGGTTACCATGGTTATGGCACTGTGTGTTACCAATCTAATGATTTGCATTGCAAACCATTTCTGGAAATAAGGGCAGTAGAACTTGATATTCAGGGCTGAGAGATTCACTTCACAGGAAATTCAACTGGAAAGTTCAGAGGGAACAAATCATAAACAGGCACACACCCAAACCCAGAAAGGGGGTGGAACTTGAATGGCCATTGGGGTCATTCTCATCTCAATGGAACTTCAGTGTCTGTGAAGTCTTTTAGTTGCAAGGTGAGAGAATTTCACATTAGGGAGGTAAATAAACACACAGTCAACTTCTTTTTTTCCTTTTCTTTTTTTTAAGGGGTGGTAAAAGGGGATTGAACTCAGAAGCACTCGACCACTGAGCCACATCCCCAGCCCTATTTTATATTTTGAGATGGGGTCTCACTGAGTTGCTTAGCATCTCATCTTTGCTGAGGCTGGCTTTGAATTCACAATCCTCCTGCCTCAGCCTCCCAAGCCTCTGGGATTACAGGTGTGCTCCACCACTCCCGATTTGTCAACTTCATTTCTTGAATTAAATTTCATAGTCACATTCAGCATACATTCTTATAAATGACATAATGCTAAGTACTACCTAAAAATAATTCTATTCTTGAGTCATGTGTCTCAACAATATTCTTTATTTTGATAAACTAGATTAACAGAGTTTGAAATGATGAAAAAATCTATGTGCAATTCAAATTATATTTAACTTCAGACAAAGAGAAACCCCAATACATAGAAAAATGAGAATGAAAGTGTTAAGGTTGAAGAGCTGAGGAATGAGATGAAGAGGGCCTCATCAACTCTTTCCTCTCCCTCCTGACAGTTCATGAGGTTCCTTTGCAGGGCTGCCAGCAGGAGTGAGCAGGATTTGCATACCTTCCTCCTAGGCCTATATACTGGCCCTCAGCCTATTATGAGAGATCTCCTTTGCCCTGCCCCCACTCTATTCTAACCTTCTCCTTCATCTTCTTCTTCTTCTCCTTCTCCTTCTCCTTCTTCTTCTTCTTTATATTTTTGCTGTGAATGGAACCCAGGGCCTTGTGCAGGCCAGACAAGTGCTCTACCAAAGATCTAAACCCCAGTCCTTCCTTGTCTCTTTAAACTTCTCCGTGCTTTCCCACTGGTAGCTAAAACTGTGCCCCTCTGGACCTCAGAAATATCTCAAGGTCCCAGACTACACAACAGCCTCCTTTACCTCTTGGGGCATCCACCCACCACTCAGTCCTGAGAAGATCACAACTTCATCATAGTACCCACCAGATGTGTTGACCTTGTAAAAAGGATAGTCGATAAAGCATAAATTTAGTTGAAATGTCATGTCCAGAAGTATAGTTGCAAAATGAAATCCTATTTTAACAGTTTTTATTCCAGAAGATTTTAATAGAATTTATCTTTTTGATAAAAAAAGTGCATGTAATTGCACCCACATTCATACATGACCTTAACTGCAAATTTTTAAACTACACATTTATCTACACATGCATTTATCTATGTACCTTAGTTTTAGAGAGATTGTAGTACACAAATCATTAAAGTCTACATTAGAAATTAGGAGATCAGGGCCCTGTCTAAACCTAGTTCCTACTAGATTTATCTTGGAAAAGTTAGTTTCCTCTTCAGAGGCATAGTTAGTTCTGAAAAACTAAACTGTACATCACTGGGCTAAAACAAAAGTTTTGTTCATGAAAATGAATATGTTGGGGTACCACGTATATTTAACTCTCTTGAACAAAGGGCAATACATAGCCAAAGCACTGCCACTCTCAGAAAAAAATCTTCCAAATAGAATACTTCCCTTTTATGTCTATTCTCCTGCAGACAGAAGTGACAAAATGACAAAGAAATATTCAAAGTAAGGGAGGAACAAGTATTCCAAAAATAACAATATAGTTACTATTTTTTTTTCTTTTAAAGAAAAGTGTTCTGGGTTCTCATAGGGACAAAGCTTACCCTAGCTTTGAAGGTTTAGAAAAATTATCCTGGAAATTGTGGTTTCTAAACTTGGTCTTAAATAAGAATAAGATTCAGTCAAGGGAGTGAGGAAATGGGAAATAAACTAAATGAGAGAGGCAATCAAGTTTGTAGATTATATTTTCACTAAGTAAATCATCCTTATGACCTTGGTCCCTGGATCTGCATAGTAATTCTATACTAGGACAGCAAGGATGGGGAAGGTGAGACTCAGAAAAGCTAAGAAACATGTCAGTGTCACAAAAGGAATTGTTAACATATTAGGGCTAAGATCTCTGGAATCCCTGAATAACACTTCTACCACTAATAATGGACTGTCCTGCGGGCATGGTGGCCCATGCCTGTAATGCCAGCAACTCGGGAAGCTGGGGTAAAAGGACCACAAGTTTGAGGCCAGCCTTAGCAATTTGATGAGACCCTAAAGCAACTGAGTGAGAATCTGTATCAAACTTTAAGAAATGAAATGGCTGGGGATGTAACTCAGTGGTAAAGGGCCCCTGGGTTCAATCCCCTATGCCAGGAAAACAAAGCCATACAGAAAAGGATTGTCACGGGACACCAGAATAAAGGAAAGGCCAGTTTTAATATCTTCTCCATTAACTGAGTTTACCCATCTGCGGTAGACTTCATGGTATGAGTAAGGAAGTGTATGCCCCATCCTCATGTTGAGTAGGGAAAAGGAAGGTAACCCACGGAGAGGGAATAGCATGTGCAAAAGAGAGCATGGCCCACCTGAAGAATGACAAGGATCTCAGTGTGGACATTGCGGGACATATGAAGGGTCCGTAACAAGTAACGTAACTGACAGTTCCAGCAGTTCCAGAACATACCTAAGGGACTCTGCATTCCAGAAAGGGCTTGAACTTTTTCCTGAAGGGAGTTGAAAGTGACATTATTAAACTTCTGTTCTAAAGAGGTCTTGTTTCAATGTGGAGAATGGAATGAATGGAAGCAACGAGACTAAACAGGTAGTTGGGTACCAGATAAGATGTAGTGGTGATGGAAACCACGGATCAGACATCTAGAGAAGTGAGTTACTTTACAAGTATGTGGAAGGAAGTAGCAGAAGATCTTTCTGACTGACCTGTTATATGGGGAAGGCAGTAGTTAAAGATTGTTCTCAGGTTTCCAACTCAAGGAAGTTGTCAGTACAATTCCATTTATCAAGCAGGGATTAGGGAAGGAGACATAAGTTTGTGGAAAGATTTAGAGAGTTTTGTTTTGAAATGTAAAGTTGGGGGTTCCCATAGAAACAAACACCAAGGGGAAGAATTAGAAGGCAGTGTAGATACAGGGTCTGGAATTCAGTACTGACATCTGAGCTGACCTGCATTTCCAACCACACAATGGCTTACCCTCCAAACCAAAGTGAACAGATGAGTTCACTATAGGAAGGAACTTGGAGTGAGAGGAAGTTCTAGATCCCAAAGGAGAATAAGATGAGGGGAAGGACTAAGTCTGTCAGAAGGAGAAACAGGACTATGAATCATCAAGAATGGAAACTTCTGATCCACATGAGAAGCCAAATTAGAGTCATCAGGTTTCTTATAAATCTATCATAGATTTAGTTGTATGGTTGAAATACCAAATGGGTTAAAACTACCAGAGAAAAGTAATCCATTTCTATGATAGCAATAAAGCTCATACAGAGAGCAGAAGATCGAGACTTGTGATTCATGTGCTCCCAAACCAGTATGTACATGAGAATCTCAGATCCTTTATAGTCAGTAGGCCTGGAATGTGATGATAAAATCCTCATTTTGGTCAAGTTCTCTACGTAACTCTGATACAGAAAGCCCAAAATGCAGCACTTCAGAATCCTGGGTTCTGGTTAGTGGTTAGTGCATCCTTTCTCCAGTTTGAATTCTGACCAGTACTGATTCTAGGCATTGTTCTCTTACACACACTCTTTTGTTATTACACATTCAAAATATATGGTTATTAAGCTGGGAAGAGTCATGCTATGCTTCCCTCTTCTACCTAGGAAAGCTCTCCTACAAACATGATGCGGACAGTGCTGATAGTGTGGTTTTAGTGACATTGGGGGTGGAAAAAGAGAATCAGGAGCTCCCCAGGAGCTCATCAGGCCCATATTCTTTACTCAGCCCAACAGAAGTGAAGTTTCCTTTCTTAAATGATTGTATCAACACAACTTCAAAGGTCTACTTATTTCTGTTTGCAAATGAGTCTTTCTCATATAGAAATTCTGTTCTTAACAGTGGCGAGAAAAATAAGAGAATGAATAATGCCAATGACTACCAAGCTCTCCACACTGAAATTTTATAGCATATCTTACTCAATTCTCCCAAGAAATTTAGATGCTAGTTATTATTATCCCATTCTATAGGTGATGAAATTAAGCTTCACATATATTAAGCAATTTATCCTGAAGCATTGAATTAGTGTGACTGGGCTTATCTGCTCCTAAACCAGGTCTTTCTGACTCCCAAATTCGTGTCCAGAGCTAAAAAAAAAGGAAATTTCAATTGTTTGCACTTCCTGAATGATTATTTTAGGGAAAGAGACCATATTATTTCAGAGATATCAGAATCTTTCTTATTTTCCAATAATTCAAAATAAGAGAGAAGTAGAAGATTTAGCCCAGCTGTTCTGTGTCCATGAAACTAAACCAAAGAATTGGTTGTCATGTTGATGGAGTGTTTCCCAGTAGATCCAAAAGCCCTGGATAAAAGTAGAGAGCTGAAGGAAGGTTTTCTTCCCTTTCATTTTCAAGCCAAGAGACTCAAGCTCAATATGTTTTGAACATCCCCACTGAGCCAGAAACTTACTAGAAAACACAATCTCCATGTACAGTACAATTAAATGATGATTCGGACTGATTTATAGGTTAGCAAGCTACAAAAATAAACGAGAGGCAATTCTTTCCTAAGTAATCTTTAGTAGATAATAGGATAAATCCAGCTGCTAAATGCATATCATGAGATTCACTGCCCCCAAACAGCTCTATGTTCCACTAGATGGACTTTAAGATGGTTTTCATTTTAGGAAGACATTTAACAATGCTTATTATACGCTCCCCCTTAGAGTTAAGTTTGACACATCATGCATGCTCAACAAATATTTTGTATTTATTCTCACTGCAATAAACTCTGCCTGGTCAAGTCAATCTTTTTATAGTAAAGATCCAAATCAAATGCTGCCTTCACTAGGAAACCCTCATCTCTTCACTCATTCTTCTGTCCCAGGGCAGTTACCACACTGTGCCTGCTCTTAGACCATTGAGTTACACTGGAATAGTTATTGCCTCTCCAGGGGACCTTTGACAATGTCTAGAGACATTTTTGGTTATCACAATGGGATGGAGGATGCTATTGGTGTCTAGTGGCTGCAGGCCAAGGATGCTGCTGAACATGCTTTAACGTTCAGAGTAGCTACACACACACACACACACACACACACACACAGAGAGAGAGAAAGAGAGAGAGAGAGAGAGAGAGAGAGAGAGAGAAGGAAGGAGGGAGAGGGAGACATAATGTTTCTGAACCAAATGTCAAGAGTGTTAAGGCTGGGAAACACTGTATTAGATAAAGGAAAAGTATTCTTTATCTTCTGAGAGTCAGAAGGATTTATTACCTGCTCCAGCTCCAATAATCACTAACTTTGAGGCCACTGGACAGTCTCAGTTGAGTCTCAGTATTCTCATCATTACAGTGCAGAGACTTCTCCAAAGTTATTTTAAAGATCAATGCAATACTGCATGAGAAATTGCCTATAAAATCAATCCAATCATCATTCTATATATTGTGTTGGATTTATAATGATCAATGTAATAATGATAATTCTACAAGTAGTTTGGATACATAGCCCTAGAGCTTAAGACATTCTTTTTTTTGTAGAACGGAGATAAAGTCATAAACAGTTATAATGGTATGTAAAAGAAACTATGATAATAAGGGATAGGTGAATAAAGTTTTTTAGAAGAGAGCCAATTCCAGATATATAAAAAATGTTTATGGGCTGGCTTATAACTGGCAACAAAAAATATTTCCTTTACTACCTTACTTTATTGATCCCCAAGGGGAACAATGTACATTCATATGACTTCGATTACGTACTCAACAGAACAGATGAAAGTCAATAAGGAAACTGAAATTGCTTTTTAATAACGAATATCTTAAATCTGGCCATATAGGAAAGCCACAAAATAGAGACATCACTCTGATCTTTAATCCCGAAATGGAACCGCTAGCCATGACTCAAAATATCTGCATGTGTGTGAATTCCTTGTTGCTGTAACTGAGGTATAAAATGCTTTCCAAAGCAAATTAATGCTCTGTGAAAGTTTTTTAGGACATTCCAGGCAGCTGGACAGTATTCTCATTTAGGAAAGAGATGATGCTCAATAATATGTGATAATTGGGACTGAGTTGACTTGACACAGTAATGTGTGCATGGACATTGATTTTGCCCCTTCCTTACCAAGCACCACATGTTTGGTTGAAAGGGACAGTACCAAATTTCCAAGGACATTCCATGGAAAACAGAGACATGGACCCATCTGGCCTACACATTGTTTGGGGTACTCAACAATATCAGATCTTTGAATAGTTATCTCATTATTAATATACTTTCTGGACTTTCCCTTGTTGAATATACTTTCTTGGGTCCCCAGACCTAGCATGTGCTCAGTATCACCAAAACTCATGGTTTTGGCTATTTTAATTGGGAGGTTCTTCAGTGATTTAAGAACAATCAACTTTATGATTCCAATTTATGTCAACAAACCTCACAAAATTGGTAAGAGAAAGCTCAGGTTTCTGATTCAGTCCCATAGATGGATAGTTTACATGTTGCTATTCCACTCCATGAATAAATATAAAATTGAAGGCACCCAGGGTTCCTCATGGACCACTGTTGAACTCACTCTGGACCCAATCATCATTAGTTTTGTGATGAGTTATTTCAGGGCTGACATCAGGGCAGGTACGGTGTCTACAAAGTGCAAAGCACTGTTCTGGGTGTTTTGAAGGTATTATTTTATTTTAAATTTATATCAACCCTGTGAAGTAAGATGTCTCTATCCACAGTGCATAGATAAACCAAACACCTAAGGTTAGATCCATTTCCTTATTCTGTATTGGTGGCAGAATTTGATACTTTTTTTTTCTTTCAAACCCAGAGCCCCATGAATGCTAGGCAAGCATTCTACAACTGAGATGCATCCCCAGCCCTGACACATATTTTAGTAACTACAGTACAGAATTCTTATTTTTCTACTATACCACATTCTTGGGAGAAGTTCATATACAGTTGAACTAACTCTGTATATACCCAGAAGTCGATGAACACTTAGTTATCATATTCTGATCTATGGAATGCAGCAATGGGTTCTTTCTTTTTTTCTTTTAACTTGATCAGAATTTGAAATTATGTTCTTGCTACCTTTCAAATGTCTGCCTACCAGCCTAGCATCATGGAAACATGTCTAGAAAGCAGGGGAAAAGTTTCAAAGCAGACATTCACAAAAGGAAAATTTCCAAAAAAGTCTAGTACTGGGTCAAAAGGATCCTTAGGGGAATGCACCTACCCTAGCTTAAGTAATATGGGTGCTCTCCACATTGCAGTAGGCACATATAAATAAAACTCCACTGCACCCCAAATGTGGCTTATTCTTTTCTGAGTATCTTCCACAAAGTTATTTAAACTTTGAAAGTAACATGTTCTCTCTAGGTAGGCAACAAACTCCAAAGAAAGAATATTTTTTTTTACATTGTGTCCCCAACAGGGCCTCTGCACAAACATGCGGCATGCAGTGAGGATTCAATTACAGTAAATGCAGACCTTCATTCTGCAGCCTTAATGTACAAGAGGGTGAAGGATTTCAAGTGGGGATCAGTTATAGAAACAGGTCACAGAAACAGGACTAAGGGAGGGGACTCAGGAAAAGCACATCCATTGTCTTCACAGTCTAACAGTGGTTCTCAGGAAGAAAGAAGCAGTCTAACAGGTAGATGGAGTTAAACCCAACTGAAGGAGTGGGGAGATGTTGGATCAATATGAAAAAAAAAAAACTTCCTGACATTCAAGAATGAGAAGAAGGAGGAGCTGGGGTTGTGGCTCAGCGGCAGAGTGCTCACCTTGCACATGCAAGCCCCAGGTCTCATCCTCAGCACCACATAAAAATAAATTAAAAAATAAAGGTATTGTGTACACCTACAACTGAAAAAAATACTAAAAGGAAGGAAAAAAATGGTGAAATGAACGAGGAATGCCTGGTTCCTGGAGATGTATGTATAGGACACCTGCTCACTCACACAAAAGGGAGGATGCATGAACTTGAAGAGAGGTCAGTAGAAACTTCCCAAATGAAAGATGCAAAAGAATGAAATGCAAAGCAATGTCCAAGTGAGACACATAATATTTAATTTAAATACTAGAAGTAAGAGACAACAGAACAGGAAAAAATATTTGAAGTAATAATAGCTGAGAAGTTTCCAAAATTAACACCAGACACCAGGCCACATATTTAGGAAGTTCAGAAAACACAAAGTTGAATAAATACCAGAAAACCACACATAGACCTCTTATACTCAAACAGAGAAGATTTTTAAAGAAGGCAGAGTGAAGAGAGGGATTTATCTATAAAGGAGCAAGGAGAAGAAGAGTTATAGCAGACCTCTCACCAGATGATGCTATGTAAGCAAGAACAGAGTGAAGAGAAATATTTCAAGTATTGAACAAAAAAACCTCCACTAAATTGAAATTCTATATCCAGTGAATTCATCCATCACAAGTAAAGCAGAAATAAGACATTAACAGAAAAACAAAAATAGAGAGAATTTATTACCTGCAGAACTGTCCTGTAAGAATGCAAAAATATTTTTTTTCAGGTAAAAGAAAACTAATATGAATCAAAAACTTGGGTTTGAGCCAAGGAGAAATATTGGAGAGGGAATTAAAAAAGGAAAGTTAAACTCTTCAGTTTCTCTTATTTTTAATTGATCTAAAAAGTAACAGTTTAAAGTAATAATAACAATGCATTGGGTGACTGTCGTATATAGATAAGAGAAATGAATGACAGTATCAGAAAGGATGGGAGGAAAGATTGAGAATATTGCAGTATAAGGTAACTGTCCAACATGTGAAATGATATAGTGTTATTTAAAGGTAGATTTGTTTTAAAAATGTATATTGGGGCTGGGGCTGCAGGATAAAGACAGGCATTGCCTAATGATAAAAGGATCATTTCTCCAAGAAGATGTAACAATCCTTCACGTGCATGTACCTCACATCAGGCATCCAAATCTATGAGGTAGAAATCAATAAAAATTGAAAGGAGAAATAGAAACTATTGTAGCTGGATATTTAAACACCCATCTTTCAGTCATTGATATCCCAAGCAGGCAGAAAACCAGAGTACTAACGACTTGAAAAACACTATTAATGAACTTGATCTAACTGACATTTATAGAAAATTTCATCCAATTACAGGAGAAAGTATATTCTCAAACTCACATGAATCGTTCATGAAGATAGACCATATTTTGGGCCGTAAAATGCACAATACATTTACAAGAATAGAAATCACACAAAGTGAATTGTTATGCCACAATAGAATCAAATTAGAAATCTATAACAAAAGTACCAAAATATTTTAAGATTGAAAATATGCTTCTAGGGCAGAGGGGGTATCTCAGTGTTGAAGTACTTGGCTGTCATGCATGAGGCCCTGGATTTTCCCCTAGATACACTACTAAAAAAACAAAAACAATAAAAATAAAATAACAACTTGTAAATAACACAGGAGTTTAAAAAGTAATCTCAATAAAAATTTAAAATATTTTGAACTAAATGTAAATGCAAATGCAACCTATCAAAAGTGGTACGATAAACCAATGTAGTGTTTAGAAGAAAAATTATATCATTATAGGCAAATTTTAGTAAAGAAGAATGATGTATAACTTGAACTTCTTTTTTAGTAAATAAAGAAGAGCAACATGAGCCTAAAGCAAGAAGAAAAGCAAATGAGAAGAAATAAAAATGAAGCAGAAATCAAGGAAATTGAAAACCGGAAAACAATAGAAAAAGAATTTATGAAACCAAAAGTTAGTTCTTTGTAAAGAACAAAGAGTGGTTAAATCTCTAGCAAGGATTATTGGAAATGAAATTGAAAAACCTTTTGTGAAGCTGGGTTTTTCACAATTGGAGCACAATTAAGCAAACAGAAGAGTCTAGAATAACCCATGTAGTAATAAATTAGAATCAGAGACATCAGTGTTCATTTCTATTTATCTTATTATAGATGTATAGATGGCAACATATACAAATAGGTACGCATATATTATTCATGGGTTAGCATACATGCATATATTTCCTCTGTCTTCTGAGAGGGCCTAGAAGCACATGCCCCACTAGTAATGAACACACCTAGTGTCTAGAGCTTGATTTTTAATACATTCTGATTCTAGGTCTAGGGTAGGAAATATAAAAGATGAACTTGTAACACTTTGCAGTGCCAGAAAGTATTAACGTGCTAATCTCTCTCTCCTTCCTTCCTTCCTTCCTTCCTTCCTTCCTTCCTTCCTTCCTTCCTTCCTCCCTCTCTCCCTCCCTTTCTCCCCCCTGCCCCCCCCCCTGTATCTCTCACAAACACACACAGAGTGATGTGTAGTATGTCAAAGAAACACAGTAGCTAATTGAAGGAATTCTTCATGGCCAAAGATAATACAATTTAAAAAAGAAAAATTTTGTAGTTGTAGATGGACAGCATGCCTTTATTTTATTTGTTTATTTTTATGTCATACTGAGGATCAAACCCAGTGCCTCACATGTGCTAGGCAATCGCTCTGCCACTGAGTTACAGCCCCAGCCCCCAAATAGTTCAATTTAAGCAACAAAATAAAGCAGTATTGAATTATTACCCAAAGTATTAAATAAATATCAATGAGTCCATGCTGTTATAAACAGATTAGTGAATAAGTTTAATAATTATGATGGGATAGAAAAATCTGTGCAGAAGAAATCCAAATAATTTATGTAGATATTCCGCCTTCAAGGAGGTGAAGCATTTTGATCTTTCCACTTTGGGTTATGAGCTATGCATAGTGACTTTCTTTCAAAAAATAAGTGTGGAAATAGGTGATGAGAGTAACTTTCTGTGAGGAAACCTGAGAAACACTACCTTAGGAGATCAATGCTAGTATCAATAATGATAAGTCATGCCAATAGCATGCTCCACTGATTTAGTCTGATGAGACTGCTACCTCTGTGATTGCCCTTTCCAAGTCCATAAACCTGATATAACCACAGACAAAAAAAAAACACGGAAATTCCACCAGAAAATAGTCTACATGGTACATGTTCATCACTCCTCAAAACTCTCCATAACATCAAAGACAAGAGGAGTCTGAGAAACAATGACAGTAAAGAAGAACCTAAAGAGGTATAACAACTAAATGTGATGTATATCCTGGTTGGAATAATGAAACAGTAAAAGATCATTGGGTAAAAACTGAGGAAATTTAAATAAGCTATGAAATCAATAATGACATATTCCTTGCTCATCAACTACAATAAAGGTCCTGTTATGAATTAGATATGAGGTGTCCCCCAAAGCTCATATGTGAGACAATATGAGGATTTTCAGAGGTGAAATGATTAAAGTATGAGAGTTGTAAAGTAATTAGTGGATTAAGCTACTAATATAGATTAACTTGTGGTAACATAGGCAGGTAGGGTGTGGCTAGAGGAAGTGAGTCACTGGGAGCACAATTTTGGGGTTTACATTTTTCCCTGGTAAGAGTAGCTCTCTCTGTTTCCTGTATCCTGAGATTTTTTTTTCACCATGCCCTTCTGCTGTGATTTCTGCTTCGCCTTAGGCCCAGAGCTATGGACTGGGCCATCTATGGACTGAGACCTCTGAAACCATGAGCCAACACAAACTTTTCCTCCTCCACATTGTTCTTGTAGGATCTTTTAGTCACAGGGATGAAAAAGCTGATTAAAACATGTACTATTCTAATGTAAGACATGATTAATGGGGAAAGTGGGTATGGGGAACAAAAAAATGATGTCAAATTATTTTAAAAGTGAAAGTTTATTTCTTTAATTGATGGACTAGAAGATATTTAGTATATCCTCCTCTAACACTGAGATTTAAAAATTCTAAATGAGATATTTATGATAGCTTATAAAACAGAAAATAATAGCAAGATTATAGACATTAACACGCATAATCTATGAGAGATATCAGAATTTTACAAAATTAAACTATTGTTCTGTTGTCTCTCACTATATGTATATTTTTAATATAAACTTTTATGTGTTATACACAGTATCTTAATAGATATGTATATATCTATGTATAGCTACACAAAATATTTAACACAATACAAAGAGTGACAATCTTTGAATGATGTGATCATGGACAACTTCCAATTTCCTCATGTTATCTTACTATATTTTCAAAATAATAGACCAAGGATAGGACAATTTTTGTAAAATAAAAAGAAGTCAATAAATCTTTTATTTTAAAAAATTAATGTTCATTCACAATGAGTGATGACTTTCTGAGCTAGTGCACCTTCTCTGAGCCCACCCAATACCTGTGCTCACCTCAGCCATGACATTTCAGAACCATTTTGTACATTTTCACTATTGCTCTATTTTTCTTCCTACATCACAATCTTGAGGCCCCAAGCCTCTCACTTCTGCCTCCCTTGTATGGACCTTGCCCATTGTGCATTTGTGCACAGACAGGGTATAGTGTAATATTAGGACAAGTGGCTGCCTCAGTGTTCTCAAATAAAATGAGAAATCTGGGCTCCTGTCAGCTCTGGGTTTCTGTCCAGATCTAAGATTCAAGATTCTCTGCCTGTCTCAATGAATTAGGCAGCATTTCACAAAAGAGAAACCTTGGGGAGATGAAGTGCCTTGTCCAACTTCTTTTGCATCTTTTGGACAGTGATGGAAGATTGAGATTCAAGAAATGTCTACTCTGTGGGAATTGGTTCAGAAAGCCTTTCCTGTGGGTTCTAAATAATTTATTCTTTACAGTTAAATTTGTCCTTGCAAATTTACAAAGGCCTGAACAAAAGAGAATGGTTAATATATGGAAGGATTAAATACCAGGATAATTACTTCATTGGACCTTGGTGAAACTGGTTTTGTAATTTTTCTACAATCTGCAGAAAATATCCTGTATGATGAAGTAAATATATTACTGTACATGGGTCATGATTATGCCACTTTTCCATGGACCTGAAATTAAGGAAGAATGACAGAAATGCACAGTTTTCGGCCCATACATTTGTAAGCCCAACTCGAAGTTCTTTCCATTATCATTGGCTCTGCTACCTCTTCCTCAGCCACATTCTCCTGCTTTCCTATTTTTTATCCCCTGTGGACACTGATAGATTGATAGATACTATTTTTTATCACCTGGAAAACCTAGTATAGCTTGTATTCATTTCCTATTGCTGCTGTAACAAATGGCCACACATTTTGTAGCTTGAAACAAGACAAAATTATTATTTCATAATTCTGAAGGTCCAATGGGCAAGTTTGTCTCACTGGGCTACAATCAAAGTGTCAGCAGGGCTGCATTCCTTTCTGAGGGCTCTAGGGGAATCAATTTTCTTGTCTTTCCAGCTTCTAGAGGCTGTCCACATTCTTTGGCCTGTGGTCCCTTCATCTTCAAAGCCAGCAGGGCAGCAGCTTCGAATTTCCCTCCAACCCACTCTCATCTCTTCCTTCATGACATCTCCCTGATTCTGACTGCTCCCTTCCCCTTTTAAAGGACCCTTTTGATTACATTGGGTCTTCCCAGGCAATCCAGGATCACCTCCCTATCTGAAGATCCATATTTTAATCACATCTACAAAGTACCTTTTGCAATATAAATTAGCAAAAAATCTTCGATGGGGGTCATTATTTTATCTATCAAGCATGCATCTTTCTCCCATTACCCAGCAGAGTGGACGCCTGTAGCTTCACAGCCACCTCTGAGTAAGGTACCTTTGGTACCAGTAACAGCTTGCCACTAGGAAGTAACTACTCTGCCAGTTCTCTAAAGACTTCTTTTTTTGGAAAGTGCAATGGACACATGAGCGTCTAATTACAGCTACCTGAGCATGTATTTTGTATTCAGACAAAAATGAGTTTTATTTTTTTCTTAAGTGTAAAGGTTTTAGTGAGACAGACTTTTTAAATAGAAGGCTCCACCTTCTATTTCCTGGGTCATGTGGAATTAACTGCTTTCTTTTTCAAGCTACACCACCTTTAACAAAGCCACATTTTCTACCACCTTATATGCCACCCCAGCATCTCTGAGATTTCTCTATATAAAATTTGAAGAATGTTCATAAGGTGTATTCAGTTATACAGTAAGACTCGTAAGTGAACCTCATAGACTTAGTAGAAAATAAATAGAAAACAAATATGATTATGATTTGGGTTTTGTTCATGAATAGCCACTTAGGTAGCTTTCAAATTGTGAGTGTGTAGATGTGTGTGTTATATTAATTCTCTTCTCTGAAAATATTTTAAATATTTATTTCTCAGAACCTTAACACACATATATCCACAAACACCCTTTATAAAACTATCTAAATGCCCGATAAGATGCACAAGTGATGAGATGTTATGCCCATCATAAAGTATAATGTTTACAAAGGTTTTATTATTAATATTATTGCCCTTCCTTCTTCTTACCTAACCCTATTTGTCTCTGTGATTCTCTCAAAGTTGTCCAAGTTGTGTGTTGCTCATGGTTCCCAAATGTATTCTTTTCCCTTTCTTTAATACTCTATTTAATTTGTAAAAGGTCAGTGTTTAATTAAGAACACAGCACATTAATAGCAAAAAAAAAAAACCTATTAGGGACAATTTAAAATAGAGAGCTTATATTTCTTCTTAACACAATAACTTTATCAACTCATAGCAGGAAATAGAAGGTTACTGCCCCCTTAAAATCTTTGCATCTTGATCACATGGGGGGGCTGTTTCTAATTCCTTTTTTCTATTCTTTTCATTCTCTCATTCACACTTTCTTTCCACTGTTCTTTCTCTATGTAAGAAATTTATCAAGTACAAACATCAAAACAATAGAATGTGCATAGAGAGAGACACTTATAGTCCCACCCACTCAATCTTACATAGGAACCCTCAAAATGAGCTATCATTAAGCATTATTCTCTGGATATTTCTACTGGTGAATATGTGCTGAACCCCGGGCCATGTCCATGCATATACATTTGATTTGTGTTTTAGTGGCCATAGTGGTCCTCTGGGTGGACATACCTCAGTCTATTTCCCTCTCCTTATTGCTGCACAAAGCAGAGAGCTTCCCACATTGCATTTATCACTTCATAGGTAATGAAAGAAATAAAAAGAATTCCCAATAACAATCCTTTGAAATCCCTTCTCCTAAATTCCCTCACGTCTTGATCTTTTCACTTGGAGGAGTTAGGGGAATGGTTCTATAAAATTATGATTTTGCTCCATATTAGCAAACAAGAATAGATAATTACTAAATCACAACTTTCCTTTCTCTTGACGATTTCTCTGCAATGGTGATTGACCCAGTCCAGGCCCTCATGTTTATATCAGCAGTGAGAGAGAACTGTGACTGATTTTATTAAAAACTCTGATAACCATGCTGAATAAAATCGCTTTTATTATATAGGTATATCACACATATAAATTTATATATATTTCTCTCTCTAAATACATATACAAATGTGTTCTTTTGTCTGTTAGGAATTTTTAGTTTCATTAGTATTAAACATAGTTCATTAATTCCTCCAGTAATGATGAGGTACAAAAATACCATTCTTACTTGTGGCATTCTGAAAATTGTTCCAGAATGACACCTCAAACAAAAATATCACCAGCTGGAAACTAAAAATGGAGCAACACCATGCTTATAAGTAGTTCTTACCTGCTGGACGCTCTCTCACTTTCTTTTGTTCTCTCTCTTTCTCTCCGCCCCCCTCCTTCCCTACCCTTCCCTGGAACTGGATAGCATTCATGGCCACAGCAGCTGATTGTCAATTCTTAGCTCACACAAATCTAGATACATTTTTTTCCTCCTCTGTCCGCATCCAGGAATTGGCCAAGTCTCAATTTGCCTTCTTACATGCCTCTGCCAGTGAACTGTTAATGCCTTTACCCCCCACCCCCACCCCACCCCCAGCACTGCACAGAATTCTGCTTGTACCTAGCAATTTCAGCATGATCAGTTTCACCTATGTTCAATGTAAAACTGTTGACTGGTTACAGTCCAAAGATATACATCAGGAGAAAGAGGCAGAAAGAAGGGCAGATACGCTATTTCTTTTTCAGTGACAAGGGAGAACCAATATTTTAGGTTACTATGGCACACAAAAAAAGTTCTTGGTAAGCAGCCTCACCTTCTCTCTGGAGTAGAATTCTGGGAAAGCAATGCTCATCCTCTGAAGAGCCTCAGCCCCCTGCACGGCCCCATCCATGGCCACAGAAGCACCACAGCTGAACTGTCTGAGAGCCCTGGGTCTAGACAGTTCCTGAAGGAAACAGCATAGCATTTGACTAATCCTGCATACCATTTTCATAGTCACACCCATCTGTCCTAAGGAAAAACCTGTTTTCCGGATCACTCTAAACAGCAGCCTAGGGCAGTGCAGCTCCTGCAGGTGACAAATCAGACTGGAGGAAACTTCCAGCATTCCTGAGCCCTGTAGATCTTTCCAGCCAGACCCTCAGCTGGGAAAGGGGAATGTGAAGATGAACAAATCATTCTCCCCTCCCCCAAAGAGCTTGCAGCCTTTTGTGGGGTCACAGATATAAAAATAACTGAGATCTCCCAAGGAGTGGTATAGAGGCCACCAAGAGAGATGTCCTGTTTATCCACAGAGAGTTTGGGAAGGCCTCGTGGGGTGGGGGAGGGAGCCAGCAATGAGTTTTGAAGCATGAGGAGAAGCTTTCCGGATGAATAGAGGTTGAACTAAGGTTGTGGCTGTAAAGAGAATGAGAGCAGAGAAAGTTTCATAGAGACACAATTATTGAACAGAATGGCGCATGAGACAACTGCATAGAGGTCTGCATGACTGAAATAGAGAGTATCTGGAAACAAAGAGGAGCGGTGAGGCTAAAGAATGGGGGGTGTTTCCTGGGCAACTTACGACTTAAAAAACAATAATTAACGAATCTGGGTACCATAGTGATTCCATCCACAAGTGTCTGAACTTACTGTGTTATCTGTAACCCTGAAGGAGAAGCATTGAAGGATATCATTTAATGTATATTTAGTTGCTCTGTATACTCAGAAAATGAGTGGTCTGGTTGATTCAAATGACCTAGGTTGGGTGAGGGCGCTGATTAGCAACTTCTAAATAATTAGAATAATTAAAGTACATTAAATATTAAAACTGCCATTAGTATACATGAATATTCCTTTGACAATCCAGAAGGATCTTCAAGACTTTAGAACAGCTCAGGTCTGTCATTAGCATGAATATCGCTCTGCCCAAGGACCAAGGTGATCACTAACAAGGTCAGCTAAGAAGGAGTGAGCTCTGTGTTCTCCTACTTAAAAAATCACATGCATTTTAGAGTATTTTTACACTTTCGGGAGCTGGGAAGCCTCTTGACAGATTGAATTTGGGCCAGCTTAATAAATGAAGCACTATGCTAATAATGTTAATACAAACAAATAATCAGAATAAACCACATTTCCCCACGTGATCTAGCAAATATATGGTCTTGTGGTTGAAACTTGGCAAGTTAATTGTCAAAAGAACTCTGAAAGGAAGGTGGAATGAATTAGTAATTATATCCCTAGGTCAGACGGCTGTCCTTGATATTTCCCTGTTTCCACAGACTGGCAAACCTTTGAAAGAGCAACTAATGCTATTGTTCACATTTCTTTCCCCCTGTGAAATCGCCACAGCAATTATAATTTGCTCCATTAGTATCAGTTTTACAGCTTGATCAAGGGCTCTCACATCCATTCTCTTATTTTGTTTCTAAAGATCTGTTGGATGCCTCAGGCAGGAAAATAATTTCAATGTTTTCACACCCAACATTTAACATGTCAGAAGCTAGGGCTAAGAAAGGTGACCTGCCCAAGATCCTATGACCTCAAACAATTATAACTTGTCCTTCTATTTCCAAGTCTGATCACAGTGCTTTAAGCAGAGTTCCTTAGAAGGGTGTGGTCCATGGTCATTATATTGTATTAATGTTAGGATGGTCTCCAGGATCCCTGACAAGTTTTTATAAGTCTAAGTGATATTTACATGGCTAGGTCATTACCTTTTTAATCTTGTCTTATTTCCTGGGGCTGAGGTTGTGGCTCAGTAGTAGAGGTGCTCGCCTTGCACTTGTGACACCCTGGGTTGAATCCTCAGCACCACATAAATATAAATAAGTGAAATAAAGATATTGTGTCCAACTACAACTAAAAATAAATATTTAAAAACCTGTCTTATTTCTTTTCACCTTGACTTTGCTTTTTCTTCCCTTCACCCAGTTTTCCCAGGTACTGTGCCCTGTCTCCTCTTAGACTCTTTCTCTGTCCGCAACCTGAAGTTTTCTACTCACTTTAGGATGGCCTATCTGTTCCTAACTTGTTCTTTCCATCATTGTTTCTTCTCTTTCATTGTTTCTAAGAAGGCTGCAGAATAGAGGTCATGAAGCAAGTAATATTTCACACTTAGGGTTAACACAGCACCACTCTCCTTTGACTCCATCACCTCATGAGGAAGGACATAACTGCCTCTCAGTTACCTGGCAGAGAGGGTGAGTCACTGGGAGAGAGAGGTGTGAAGCTAACTGTCCCAAAGAACATGGGCAGGGTACAGAGCTACTCCATTCCACTCCAGTAAAGAGTACAGTGGGACCCAAACTGCACCTGGTTCCTTCTGGTTGAGTCAGAACCAAACATGAGGACATGACATCCACTTAATTAGGACCAAGATGGGCAAACCAGGACAGGTCAGTCCAAAAGGGCAATTTACTCCTTATGTAGATTAGGTAACAAGCTAAGAATCTAAATCATGATCAGAAGAAACCAGGGTCATTTTTCGGAATAAGTTGGAGAATGTCATGTGTTGGGTTCAAAATGAGTTTTCAGCATGGAAGTCCTAATCAATGTGGGGTCCAAGATAGTTGTTGAAGAAATATCTGTTGCTATAGGACCCAGATCAGGCCAGATGTTAAAACAATCAGGAATAACTTGCATTAGGAATAATTATTGGGTAAATGTAGGACTATAGAGCGCAAAGTCTTAACCAAATAAATAAACCCACAAATAGCCATCTGTAAAACCAATCAGAAAGCATAAAAAGAAAAGGAAGTATAGATGGAGAAGATGATAGGCAGTGGAAAGGACGATGACAAAATGTATCAGAAAGTCTGCTTTAATGAAACGGGGCCCCACAGAATATACCCTAACCAGTCCCATCTATCTTTTTTTAAAAATTGTATTTATTTATTTATTCTTTAAATATTGGTTAAGTTATTTACTTTTTAATTCTAAGTTGTTATATATGAGAGCAGAATGCATTACAGATCATATTACACATATAGAGCACAATTTTTCATATCTCTGGTTGTATATAAAGTATATTCACACCATTTGTGTCTTCATTACTACCTAGGGTAATGACGTCCATCTCATCCCACCATCTTTCCTACCCCACTGCCCCCTCAATTGGGCCCCAGGGCTACCCAGCCACCCAGACCATAATTAGAATCATGTGCATGTCTTTCATGACATTAAACATGCGTTTATCTGGGATATGCACCAAGAAACCAGATTTCAGGATCAGCTAGTCAGTCAACAAGGCTGGGGGTCAAGTGTTGGTGACTCAGATACAGCTAAGTTTATGTTTTTGTGCACATTACATACTTGTGGTCAAGGATTCAAGGTTGTGAATGATCAGAGCTCTCTGGATTCTCTTTATAACTCAAAGGGACACCAAAATTTGGAAGTCCTCAGTTATCCTCCAAGAGTGAAGGCAATACCATATTGGAGAGGCCTGGTGTCTTGAACTATTTTCTTTGTCTTTGGTGTGGGCGAACAGGATGGGTGTGGGTAACATCAGTCATCAATGGCATTATTACCACCAGGGAGGTTTTATGCCTTAGCAGAGTTGAGTAATCTTTTGGCTTTTGTTTGCTTTCTCTTTGTGGTGTCATGGCCCTACTTGTTTTTGCGGGTCAGGCCACTGTCTACCTTAGAGGGCTATACACACCTCATTTCTTGCAGTTCTGCCACATTGCTCTATGAAGAGTGTTATCTTGTTCACTCTGCCACCAATAGTACATGAGATTCCATACTTAACTTATGAGTTCAAGAATTTTAGCTAATGGGGTTGAGAATCATATGCCAATGATCCTTTCATGACCCCTGTCTTTGAATTGTACCATCATCACCTTTTCCTATTTTTGCATTATGTTCATTTCCATTTCTGGTTGATTCATCAGAGACCCTTGTATTTTCTAGATTAATCCCTTGTTGGTTTTTGAAGTTGTAAATATATTCTCCTAATCTGCCACCCATATGCTAATGCAATCTATAGAGTAGTTCATTGAACAGAACTCCTTAATTTAGATTTTGTCAAAATCAATTTTTGCAGTATGGTTTGTGATTTGGGATTCTTATCTGAGAAATACTTCCCTACACCAATGATTAAGAAAAAAGAAATACATGTTTTCCCCCATTTGCTTTATAATTTTACTTTTTATACACAGGTCTTTTATACCACTGGAATTCACTCTTTCATATGACATCAAATCTGGACTCAAAGCCAAACCCAAAAAACCAAAGGTTGAATGTCTTCACTGATATGTGGAAGCCAAACCACAGTAAGGGAGTTGGGGAGGGGAAGAATAGAAATTCAGTAATTAGACAAGTGGAATAAAGGGAAGGGAGGGGATAGAAATAGGAAAGACAGTGGAATGAATCTAACATAATTTTTCTATGTACATATATGAAAATACCTAAGCAAATCCCACCATTACATACACCCACAAGAATGGAGTCCTAAATAGAATGAGATGTATTCAATGCTCATATAATTTGATCAGAATAGATTCTTCTGTCCTGTGTAAATAAAAAGAACCAATAAAAAATAAAATAAAAATTTAAAAATATGGACTCAAACTTATGTTTTTATGCAAATGATGAGCCAGTTTTCTTGATAACATTTACCAAAGAATCTATCAGTTCACTTATGTCCCCTTACTCCAGTTTGTGGTGTTATTTCTTTAAAACACCAAATCTCCTCCCCTCTGTAGAATCTGTTTTATTTGTGGACTGTGCGGACTACCAGTACACTATTAATAGTTACTGTAGCTTTAAAGGAAATCTTTATAAGAGGGAAGACAAGCCCTTTTTCTTTTCTCTCCAACAAAACAAAAAATCAAAAACTTGTCTGAAATATTATTCATACTTCAGATTTTACAGTGACTGTTGAAATATTCAGATTCCAACTGAAATTCAGTACCGGAGCTGGCTTTTATTTAACATTGCATTGGATTTATAGAATAGTTTTGGAATCATTACCATCTTTAAAAATTTCAGTTTTCTCATCAATAATTATATCTTAATTTATTCCAATATTTATGTTCGTTATATGGTGAACATTTTTTTCCCTCAATAAATATCTTGTGCTGCTGATTTTGAGGTTCAGCGGTAACAGCGCTGATAATAGTCTACCCAGAGTCATGGGAGAGAAGAAGAAATTTACATGGGTAAATCCCCTTCTCCCATAAAATTTCTCAGTCATGCTGTTTGTCCTTTGGTTGTCCAGGAGTGTCTTGTGTTTCATGTAAGTTGCTAGAGTCAGCCTTTGTCTTCCTTTGTCATCTGAGTAGTTTTACAGTTGGGCTTTGGAAAAGGAATTGAATTAGTCAGTTTTCCATAATGATTTAAAAAAAATCTCAGATAATCCACTTATAATCAGAAAAGATTGATTTTTGCTCATGGTCTTAGAGTTTCCAGTCCACGATCAGGTGGAACTAGTGCTTTTAGGTCTGGAGTAGTTCTACTCCCACAGGTAATGGCAGGCATCATAGGGCAGAATACAAGTGCTCACCTCATGCCCAAGCAATGAAAGAAGAGAAGACGACACTAGGGGGCCCAGAGACCCCTTCAAGGGTATAAATTTCCAATGACTATGAACCTCCCACTAGCCCCTCCTTAAAGATTTTACTACCTCCTAATATAACTTCACTGGGGACCTTCAACACATGGATCCAGACTATAGCAAGAAACCAAAAGACATGTAAGTTTTCCATCCTTTATATGTTTTTATGAGGACTAAATAACTATATAAAAACGGCTGTAGAATAGCATTTCATGAGTACGTGTATCACTTCTAGTATTATATAATTATCACTAATTATGTAATGATTAATACATATTAAGTCTCTTCTGGATTTGAGACTGTGTGTTGAATGAAAAGCTACTAAATATATATATATATATTTATATATATATCCACATGGACCTTGCTTGATAGGTGACATAAACCATTGAGTACTTTCCATGTGTACAGTTAGGGGGGAACTTAACCACTTTGTACAGAGAGGATGATCATGTACATGATCATGAAGCCTCAGAGAAGGAATGGTTTCTAAAAACTTTGTGCGTTTGCCAACATCTCTTACTCAGTTTTACATAGACATGCCGGATAGCCATGAACATCAGACTTATGGAAATACAGGGCCAGGACAGTGGTCAGAGAGCCTAGAGGAACCCCGAAGTGATGCTGAAGCTGAGGCTGAGGACAGCACTGTGCTATGGGGGAGGGGCATTAAGTTGGAGATAAGCAGTTTGGAACATAGTGGGAACTCCAACAATTTGTACCCTATTATTTGTTCTAGACTTACAAACTGGGCCAGCTACTTGGTAGCTCTGTGACATTGATCAGCTACCATTTTTGTCCTTGGCTTCCTTATCTGCCAAATGGGAGTAATAATATCATACTACCTAATTCACAGAGTGTTTTTGAGATGCAAAAGAATGAATGAATATTCATTTGCTCTGTAAATAAATGCAAATGTATAGTATTGACTGCTGATCCCCTGCATTGGATTTTGTTGTGGAAAGGAAACCCATGATAAGTGTGTTTTAGGAAATAATGGTGATCTGGATTTAAATCCTGATCATGCATAAATGGATCTTGTATTTCATTTTTCAATTACGGACCAGTGGGCCTGAGTTCATATTTCTTCTTCAGAGATAAAAATCAGTGCTCTAACTTTAACAACCTCTAGACTGTTACCCTTCACCACCCACCAAAGGAATTTTTGACTACCCTGAGTTAATCACAGAAGTCTAATTTCCTTCTTCTGCAGCCAAATATTTTAGGCCATTGGCCAAATACTGTGGTTAAAGAATGGCACAGGTGGAATTCAGCTATGATGTTGTTATTCCATTATAGTGAGGTAGGGAGCAGCCTTTCCCCAATGATAAAATGCATTACCTTTCCACTAAAGAAAAAAAGAAATGTGAACCCAGTTCTAAAAAGAGGCCACCCAGAGCTTTCATTATTGTAGAATTTTATTTGTGAAAGGTTTTTCCATATGCAATAGTCCTTTCCTTCTCTCTCCAAAGGGAATGAATCTACAAGCTTTGCTTCAGTTTAGCAATGTTGCGTAAGCTATGTCTTTATAACTTAAGAGTCATGCAATACTCTGCAAACATCTTCCTGTTGAAAGAGCAGCACCTGAAGTAAACATTTCTTTTCCCAGTGGAAAGGTAGGCATTGAGACATTATCAAATTACTTTCTCTCTTGTGGTTGTTTTAGGAAGACAAGCGTTGACAGCCTTGGGGGTTCCATGGAAGCAGAGCTGAAGGCCCAGAGCCGACCAAGGGAACACGGTGCTCAGGAACAGGAGAGCAGGATAGCAAAGGCTTTTGGACTTTTAGTCCCTGGAAATTTGATCTCCTTAATCTCACTCCCTCTCCACTCCCCAGATTTCTCCCGGGATGTTAGCCATGGAAACATCAGTCTTCCCAACCACAATACTTTGTGTTTGTAACAATCTTGTCCAAGGCCATCCAAGCAATAGGTGGGAAAGTGGGAGTGCAAACACAGGTTTCAAAGCTAATAGACTTTCCATGATGTCGTGATGCTAGGTGCTTCAGCTCACACACGTCCACCCACAAAGTTTCCTTTTCTTTACCTCTGTAAAGCCCAGACCAAGAGGACCATGTATTAGTCAATATTCACACAAAAACAATACCACTATGTGTAAAGAGGCAGAAAGTTTAAAATAAAGAAGTATCTGGAAAAATGCATGCATGGCAATCATATGCCTTCCTCTTAGGCTCCAATAGTTTCAATCAATGTTTACTAAATGTCTGTGTTACTCAGGCTGCGTTGAAATAAATAAATCAGAGCCAGTCCTACTAATTTTCCACTTTCTGCTTTAGGAGCTCCAGCACCTGTCTTTCCAAGACCTGGAGCCAGAAACAAAACCTGCACTACAATTAGAACCCAACTTAAAATATTATATTCATCACACAAATCACTAAATATTGTGGTTCATCAAATTCTAGAACTTTTGGTGCTGTGGAAACACCAGCATCATACTTAAGAGCAGTTTAAGAATCAAATACAACTGGCTGTTTTGAAAAACTCTGAGGACTTTTTCTAGTAGATCTGTAAAAAAACTATGGACCATACACCAAGACCACAGCTAATGGGCACCTGGACCATAGGAAAGGCACAGCCATCTTTTAACCACTGGGTCTGAGCATAGCAAAGGGGATCTCTGTGGTACTGCAAGTCCCACTGTGATCCACACCACAGGCCTTGGGTAAGAACCACCAGTCAGGGCCTGAACTTCTGGGAATGCTCCACAGTCCTCAAAACACTGGTTTCCCAACTTCAGCAAAGAACAGTGAGCGTTCAGATACCTTTGTTAAAAACAGGCCAAGTAAAGGGGGTGAAAGCGGCTTGGTTCCCAGACTTTCTTTCCTACTGACTCCCTGTGTTCATAGGACAGGTGGCAAGTGAGTGAGTAGGTGCTCAATTTGACAAATGTTTCCTTTTGGATTGTTGGGAGCCAAATTTCTTCCAGGTTTGTAAAATATTTCATGTGTATTACAAAAGCAATTTGATCTGAAGGGTGAGGCACCACTTGGTAATAAGGGCCACTAAGGAGAACTAATCCAGCCTCTAAATTTCACAACTGACCTCTCCCTCACCTTGAAATGTGACATTATTTCCCATACCTCTGAGATGAAAATAGAGAAAAAAAAAAACAGGCTCTTCTAGAGACTTCTACTATCGACTGCCTAATTTGAAAACCAAAATCAAAAATCTCACCTGGTTTATTTGGAAATTATACTTTTCATCTACTGATGCTTTTGAAGACTAACCTTTTGTCATCAAATGCTAAATACTATTGCATGTATATCAGAAACCAAGTTGCTGAGGGTTACACCACTACTTCTCTGGAATTTTTGAGACTGTGTGTAAATTAACATATAATTGATTTTTTGTACATTATTAGGTTATGAAGATGTAAATTTCATATATGTTTTTAAAATCTGCTGTATGAATTAAATTATTTATACCGCTTATAATCTTACTTATAATTATACACAATTGTCCTTCACTATCCACAGGGGATTGATTAAAGACCTTTCTCATTGATATCAAAATTCACAGATGCTCATGCCCCTCATATAAAATGGGATAGTATGTCTGGCAGGGTGGCACACACCTGTAATCTCAGCAACTTGGGAGTCTGAGGCAGGAGGATCACAAATTCAAGTCCATCCTCAGCAACTTATTGAGGCCCTAAGCAACTTAGTGAGACCCTGTATCAAAATAAAAAATAAAAAGGCCTGGGGATGTCTCTCAGTGGGTAAGCATCCCTGGGTTCAATTCCCAGCACCAAAAAAAAAAAAAAGAGAGAGAGACAGAGAGAAAAATCATAGTATTCACATATAAACTATGCACAGCCTTCTATACACTTTAAAACAATTCTAGATGGCTTATAATGTAATGTAAATGCTAAATAGTTGTGTTCAGTGTGTAAATTTTTTCCAAACATTTTTCATTCTTTATTTGTTGAATCCACAGATATGAAGGATCACTATATATATACACACACAACTCTTTCTATTCCTGATACTTCAGACCAGATTTGTAGATTTTTTTCCCCCAAACAGTCAGCTTTCACTAATTGGGTGCTCTTTAGCTAAGGTTATCCTCAGATCTCACAGGGGTTTTGATTTGTTTTGTTTTTGTGGCACTGGGGATTGAACCCTCATATATACTGGGCAAATGTTCTACCACTGAGGAGCTACACTCCCAGCCCTTTTTAAAAATTACTTTTATTTTGAAGTAGGGTTTCTCTAAGTTGCCCTGGTGACCTTGAATTGGCAATCCTCCTGCCTCAGCCTCCAGAGTAACAGGGATTATAGACAGTCTTAAAACTACTCCCACTTTAGGTGAGGGTCACGAATCCAAGCTTCCCACACCTCTGACCTACTGGCCCAAAACTGGAGGACCCCATTGTTAGGTAGTAGCTAGCAATGAGCAGCGAAATACATGGCAAGGTCAAAGTGTCCTTCAAATTACTTTAAGACCTTCTTTAAACTACTTTTAAAGCGAAGGGTGGTAGTTAATAGAAAATAAACAGAAGCAAAGGAGCTAACGGGAAAATACATTAAAAGAAAGGATTAATGGGACTAACTCTTGATAGGGTCCATCGATGTTGTTGTGAAGTTAGGAATTATGGCTGTGGGTGTCTCGGTTTGTCTGGGAAGGGAGATTCCTTTAGTAGCCAGGGGCACTAATGTAACTTCTGATCAGTTACTGACACCAGTGTCCATATTAACATGGGATTGACTTGTAGATGAAGCCCCCCTAAATAGGAAGGCCACCATAATAGTTCTGGAGAGGACAAACTAAGTTCAAAGACCCCACCTCCTGACGTGAAAGAGGAGTTGAACAGTTGATTGGCAAAGAGTGCAGCAGGTTGCCTGCAGGTCTCCTGGTAAACATCAAACAGTAATAAACTTGGAGACAGCATTGTCTCCTTGTCCTTCTCTGCTCAGAGACGGCCCACTCTCTTTCCTGAACTCTCTGCTTGAGCCTCACTCTGCTCTTACTTTAACTTTCACCTCACTTTCTCTTTACTTTCACTTACAATAAAGTTTTCTTGCATGACTTCTTGTGTCTGACTTTAAATTTTCTTTCATTGAAACACAAGAACCTCGATTTGGACTTTCAGCTCCCTGCTTTCAGGTGACACCACGACCTTTTCTCAGGCTTGATATTTTGCTCTAACTGCTCACAGAACTCAGGAAAGAGAGTTTACTTACTGTAAGTGTTTTGCTATAAAGACTCAGTAGCAGCACCTGCACAGGATCAGGTCTTGGGGAGGGGCACAGAGCTTCCATGAACTCCCCAAATGCTCCTTGGAGGTGTTCACCATCCTGGAAGCTCTAGGAGCCCTGTTGTTTATGGACGTTGTGGAGGTTCTGTTACATAGGCATGATTAATTGCGGCATTGGCCACTGGTGACTAACCCAATGCCCAACTCCTCATTAGCTTAAGTTCAGATATGGGGCGAAAGGGGGCTTATTATGAATGACAAAGAGTGTCCTCTCACCTCTATCACTCAGGAAATACTTAGGGTTTTAGAAGCTCTTAGAAATAGAAACTAAGATCAAACATTTATTTCTTATTACATCAAAATATGGTGTGTGTTTATGTGTGTGCGAGTATGTGTGCACATGTGCACATGTTTGATGGCCCTGAAGCTCAATGCTCACAAGCCAGTTCTTAGAAAAAGGAAATCGGTTTTATTCAGGGGCCAGCACCCTGGAAGATGAAAGGGGCTATATGATCTTCAAAGCTCCAGCTTAAGGAACTTGGGGTGCAAAAGGCTTTTATAGGGAGGGAAAGAAAAAGCAGGTGGGCAATTGACAGTGCTGACCAGGGTCTTCCTCACCTAGGGTTGCATCTCCTTTTTTCTTCTTCTTCTTGGGTTGGAATATCCAATGGTCCTCAACCTCTTGGGGTTGTTCCTTTAGTTATTTAGACAGATTTTATTCCTTTTCTGCATGCTAACCCTTACAGCAGTTTACATGTTTTGCATTAGTTGATGCCCACAACCAAAGAATAAGGAATCCAGGGTCACCAGTTGTTCTGAATTCTGTCAATCTAAAGAAAGACTATGTATCAGTTAACATCTTAATCATTTAGATGAAGATTCTCTTTAGAATTTAGAATGCCAGGCAAAGGGAGGGGAAGCCATTTGCAAAGGACATGGCCACTGCTGCATATATTCATTATGCATATGCTCTGACAAAGGATTATTGAATGGGACAGCCGGTACCCAGTGCACTTTTTTTATAGTGTGACCTCTTCATTCTTGAACTCCTAACTTTGGTTCAACTCTTGGCCCATTAGCATGAACATTCAAATAATTTTATCCGGAAAGGTAGATGCATTTCTGGTGTGTTTTCTGAGCTTCTATTTATAAGAAAATGCATTTCTATGGCCTTATCACAATCAACTGAGCCTAGAATTCTTGGGTCTGAAACTTTGTTAAAAGAGAAAAAACACTACTTTCTTGTCTGCTGGCATTTCGGGTTATAAATGAGAAATGGAGCTAAATTGATGTTTGTTTCTTTGCAGAAAACCTGTTTTTCTTATTTGGATCATAATTGATTTTTATCATTATCCTAGTTGTTTGTCTTAATCCAAATGTCTAGATGTATGTCTCATTTCTTTGACTATGCATGGATTATGCAGAAAGTGTTCTTTTAGTATAGTTTTGATTATAACAGCCTTTTCTGCCTTGCCCAGGGTTTCCTTTAGAAACAATAAGTATTTGTAAATTGGTCATTATGTTAGTCCTTTATTGCCTTGTTTCCCCTCATTTTTTTGTCCTTTTTTTTTTGCAAATTTTCTCTGCATTCTGAAAAAAAATATATGATGTTTTCTTTGTGTCACTGAACGATTTTTTAAATATATTATTTCTATTCTCCTCTGATATAAACTTAATTAATGCTATTATCATCCATTAAGAATCCTTGTCCTGGGGGCTGGGGTTGTGGCTTAGCAATAGAGTGCTCACCTAGCATGTGCGAGGCACTGGGTTCGAGCCTCAGCACCACATTAAAATAAATAAATAAAATAAAGTTATTGTGTCCAACTACAACTAAAAAATAATTATTTTAAAAAAATAAAAGAGTCCTTGTCCTGTGCTTCCTCAGACCTTTGCACGGTTGCCAGGGTACATAAACACTTTACATGCTGAGCATTTGTATGAAAACATTGAAAGAAAACATTACTAAAACAGAGGGCCTGATAAAAAGGAACAGTGCTTAGCATTACTGTATTAATGGGTTTCCCAGATTAACATCTACATGCCAGCAGGCCCTCTGCAGAGAGCAGTGGCTAGGAGAAAATGTGGGTAGGATCACCATTACTGGGAAGGTTTGAATTCCTGTTCTATGACCTTCTGGGTGGGGGTAGGGTGACTCCCTTCTTCCCCATATGCCAAAGTAGTTCCTGGTTTTAATATCGAAAGTCCTGCATTTTAGGAGATTTTCAAGTCAGGCAGTAGGGACTCTTCCAAGATAACTTATTCTAATTTCCCAGGCTCTGATGGTAGTATTATCTCTCTTTGAATGAATATAGACTGCCAACACTGCCCATTTTGCCATACAACAGTTCAACTGTGTGAATGCTTCAAATAGCCTTGATCTGTCTTAAAACCCAAACCAATACACTCCCATCTCTCTGGCTTCTATTTTAAATAATAATTCACCACAAAACCATTCCTCTTTACTTGCCATTCCTTTTGCATGGTACCACTAGGGACCTCTGCCCTTCTTTTGTTTCAAATACAGCTGATGCCACAGTATTGAATTTGATTAACTACAATGTCCACTTGGCTGCTTGATTAACTGCAAAGTCTACTTGCCCTCCTGGGCAGCAAGGACTTCCCGTTGTCATCGCAGAATGTAGCCTGGCTGTTTATGCTCATATCAGCAGTGAGGTCCGCTTCCCTTGAGGATGCAGTAGCAGTTTACTGCAGTGGAGCAGGAACAGCAGGAGGAGACCCATCCATTCTCTGCTTCACCTGGGTCCCCATGGCCCATATCAAAAGGAGCCATAGGATCTGTATTTCAGCCTTAGAGAGAAAGCTGAAAAGTGCAGGCGGGGAATGGGAGAGCCATGCTAAGGATCAGGAATATTCTCTCTTTCCTGTGTGGAAGGTATAGACTTGAGGATAGTTCTAGACACATTCTCTATGAGGACAAAGGTGGATACTTTGTTCCCTTCCTGTCCTCTTTTGGTTTACAATCAGACAGCTCTGTGGAATCAAGAACTTATTATATCAAGCCTCTTTGCTACCCACCATGTCTCCTCATTTTACAGACAGTGGGTGGGCAAACTATAGAGGCTGGGCCAAGTGAGCAAAATAAAGTTAAGCAAACTAACTGGGCAATCTCAAGCACCAGTGACAAAGCTCAGACTCGAGTTTTACACTTTGCTCATGGTGAAAGTTGGGGAAAATTAGCTATCTTCTCTTAATCACTGCTTTATCTTTTTTAAAGTGGAGGTGATGGTTCTACCCCTGTACAAGGTGGCAGTGAGGATGAAATATGGCAATCCATGAAAAGCACAGTGACCACAATGAAAGGGCAGAAAACTTTATCCTTAAGTTCTCCAAGACGCTCAAGTGAAACTTGGATTCTCTTTTTCCTTCCACTTGTGGGCTCCAACTTCTTTCCACATTTTAAAGCTCAAGAGCATTTATAAAAGGTCATAGGCAGCCAGGTGTGGTGGTGCACACCTGTAATCCCAGCAGCTCTGGAGGCTGAGGCAGGAGGATCATGAGTTCAAAGCTAGCCTCAGCAACCAGTGAGGCCCTAAGCAATTCAGTGAGAACCTTTCTCTGAATAAAATACAAAATAGGACTGGGGATGTGGCTCAGTGGTTGAGTGACCCTGATGGCTGATATTGAACAAACAAAGGCAGACCCAAGACTGATGAGCAGAACCAGCTTAGTATTAAGACAAAAGTACCCGGCTATTGCCTATTTCCATCAGAGAGCAGGGCAGAGAGCTCCTGCTTGGCCTGGGCTTGCCAAGCTCCTTGTAGCTCAGAAGCATCTATTATGTAAATACTTCATTGATGTAGTGTTTGCACTCTCTCCAGTTTTACAAAGAGGATGTGAAGGTAGGTGTATAAGGAGAGCTGGTGCCTCCTGTGCAGCAAACACTTCCACACTCACTGAAATGTTTACTTCTCAGAATGAACCTGGGAGGTTTGTGTTAATAATTCCACTCAAGAAAAGAAAAAATGGTGACTCAAGAGAAGTGACTTATCTAAAATCAAAAGCAAATGTGTACCAGGGTTAGGCCTTAAACTTAAGCATGAATCCAAACTCCCAAGCCTTCATGACTTGACAAGCTGCCTGATCAACTAACAGATGCTACATGAACCCATGCCAGTTGCCAGGCGAGACTTTTCAGGCCTTCCAACAACAGATTTTCCTTCTCAGTGACAGTCTTGCCTGGAGTGTTGCTCGTTTTTTTCAGTGACATGGATACAAGACCGGTTCTGAGGGACCAGCTTTGAGAACAGGCCCCATTTACCCACAGGACAACTCACCTAACCTCCTTGGGCCTTGACTTCCTTATTTAAGAGACTAGAAAATAACATTTCTCTCATAGGATAGTGTCAGGATTAAGAGCTGACAACTACACAAATACTTTCAATCCCTATAGCACTTCAGACAGTGTTAAGGATCATAGCATCGTTTCCAGTGCTGGGCCTCCTCCAAGAGTTGGGAGGGGGCAGTAGTTTCTATGCAAAAGGAAGTTTTCTCCTGGAGCCCAAATGATAAGGACTATTAGAGGAAGTGGCAGAGTCCTGACTTCACCAGATGCAAATAGAAAATCCAAGTGGCCTGGGTTCTTCCTTATGCTTTATTGTGGAAGAGCTATCCCACCTGCATTGTGCAAAGAACAATAAGGAAACAGAGTCCTTGAGGAAATGCCATGAAGAGAACTGCCTCAGTGGCATGGTCACCTGGAGGGTGTGGCAGTCTAAGTTCTTTAGAATAGGAAAGTTTGAGGATTCTGCCAGGGCTCAGGGGCAAAGGTCATTCCTGCCAACATAGTTGTAGCTCAGGTGTTGATCTGATGACTTTGTGTCTCTTCCTTAATGACCGTGCCATCATTCTACATTTAACAAACATTTGTTATATACTAGGCTCTAGAGTTAGGGGAAGTGAATAAAACTCACAGGTTTCATGCCTCATGAAATGTACCTTCTAGCAGGGGAGACAAACATGCAGCCCAGCAAAGAAATGGTAAGATAATTTCAGGTGGTAATTAAGATTCACAAAGAAAATACATGACTGTGGAGTTGTATCCAGCAAAGAGCTGGTCAAAGGTCCTTTAGATGAAGGAGTTGGGAAAGACATTCTGAGGAGGGGAGAATGAAACAATTAGAAGAAACCAATGCTGGGCATGGTGGCACACACCTGTAATCCTTGCGGCTCAGGAGGTTGAGGCAGGAGGATCACAAGTTCAAAACCAGCCTCAGCAATGGCGAGGTGCTAAGCAATTCAGTGAGAACCTGTCTCTAAATGGAATACAAAATAGGGATTGGGAATGTGACTCAGTGGTTGAGTGACATTGAGTTTAAGAGACTAAAAAATAACGTTTTAATGTCCCTGGTACCCCCCCACACACACACACACACAAAAGGAAGGAACCAGCCAGGTGAACTGGTCATTCTCCCTTTATGCCCATGCATGCTCTACTCTAATCTTATTCTGAAACAGCATCACCAAGAATCCCTAATCCAATGGTTTCCCATGAGATTTGGCCAATGGGAGACACAATGGCAGGCAGAGGAAGAAATTGGGGAATTGATTCTCCTACTCTTCCCTTACTTAGGGTCTGTGCCTTGGCCAGCTCCCATGGGTGAAGGGCTCTTCCATGACCCCAGCTCTTCTGGGCACCAGGAACTTATCTCCTCTCATCCTTCCCCCTCAGTCAGTCCCTGTGGCCATAGAGGTAGTAATGGCTTCTCACTATTGCTACTCTCTAGGTTTCTTACACTTCCTGATTGTTCCCTTGGCCCTACCACATACCTATACCTTTATTAGAGTTACTCCATTAAAAAATATGGAGTGAATTATGCTTCTTGCTAGGATAGCCACATGTAACTTCTAAAGGTGCAGCTTCAAGCCATTCCTGGAAGAGAGAACATCAATCTTACGTGGATCAACTAAAAACAATGGTAACTAACCTTCGTGAGATTATTATCATAAAGTAGGCAGCATTTTTAACATATATTATTGCATTTAAATATTGTGATGACAGAGTTTGGGCAGGAATTATTCTCCTTTTATAATCTAGGGACCTGAGGCTCTGAGAAATAAAATGAGTTATCAAAAGTTGATATGGGCAGGTGACACTAGAGCTCAATCCTAAAGTCAAGCTTCTTGCTCCCAGTCTAGGCTTCTTCCCCTACTAAGTGAAGGCAGGTGGTAAAGAGATTTGGAGAACATTATTTTGGAATTTATCAGTTTTAGTAGTAGCTCTCAGAATCTGTCATATTTAACAACTCTCCAACCATAGCCTCAAGTTCAGACATAGCCACAGGGACCTTCAGAAGCACAGGAATTCCTCTCAAGGTCAAGGGTATCCAAGCCACTTATCAAAGCATTATGGGGACAGCCATGTGATTAAGCTTCTGGAGCTGACGCTGTTTCAGAGGATAAGCATTTATAACTTCCTCAAAGTGTATTTTTCTTCTACTATATGTATGTCATCATGAGCAACCTATTTTAAAGGTACTAGAGAAACTAGATATTTACAAGAATCATTTGATAAAAAATATTAATTGACATCTTGAAATTCAAATAACTAGTATATGGTCAAAGCATTTCGAAGTTGAGATTTTGATACAAATGGCTTTCGTAAACTGGAGCCTACCTCCATAGTTATAAGACTGTCTTTATCAGCCATATCATTCTAGGATTAACAGTAAGAATTTCTTCCCCAAAGTGGAATCAGCCCCAGAAAATCCAATTTCTAGCAGTAGATCATTCCTTTACACACCCCCACCAGCCGTCCTCCTCATTAACTTATCATTTGCAGTTTAAAATATCTACATGCACCTCTCCAATATTCCAATAGTTAGTCCTCTGGGGGGTTTACAAGCCAGATTGAACATCTGGATTTTGCAGCAAATCCTAAAGGTCACCAGATTCAGAGTGGTAGAAGAAGATGGATAGATGGGCACAAGACAACATGCAGCCACGGAGACAAACGGCTCCTGCTGGCCCAGGCCAGCCTCTGAAAACTCAGACACATCAGACCACATGGGTATCTGCTGAAGGATGAATTGTTATATGGCTTTGGAAAAAGTCAGTGTTTCCTTTTCTTTCACTCCCACTTGGCATTTTGGAGCCTGCTGTCAGGATTCACACTGATTTTTGGCTTGAATTCTAGGGCTTTTTTTCCCTACTACAGTTGAGCTTAAAGAAAAATAGCACCAAGAAATTGTTAAGAAGAAAGGAAATCAATCATGCTCCAGATGGTTTTAAAGAAATTTAACCTGACCCAATGCCGCCCCAAAAGGTCTTTCATTTATAAAGCATTGGTCTTGAAAGCAACTTTCATTTGGTCTTGAAAGCAACAACTGAAAAACTGCTTTACACGTTCCTAAGGCAGCACCTTAGCATGTGTGGGGGCACATGTGCATTTGTATACCGATGAAGAGGTGATGCATTTGTTCTTAGAGATGACACAGAATCTGACTGATGATTTTCCAGTTCCTTCACTTTTGCTCTGATGAAGGACATCTCAAAAAATGAGAGATGGCAAAATTTGATGTCCCAATGGTCTAAAGGTTCTGATACACCTGCTTTGAGAAACATGGGTTTTCCTTCACCATGTTAAATTGTTGAGGGAGATGAAGTCCCAGGCAATGGGGGAATATGGAAAAGACAGACTCTGCCAGCAGTGAGGAGCCTGGGAAGCTGCACTTGTAATGTGATTTTAGTTACAGGTTACACAAAACCTGAACTCAGATGAACTTAAGCAAAGAAAGAAGTACCAGGGATTTCTGAGAGTGCTCTTGGGCAATGTACAGATGCAGGAACGAGGACAGTGTGCAAGGGCAGGGGACCAAGACCTATGCCTCAACATCATCAATGGCTTTCATCCACCTTGCCTTGGCATGAACCTGCCTAGTTTTACTTCATTATGTCCTGGAGCACACACGTTTTCTCTGTGAGGTAGGGAATGTGGCCACAGGCAATTTGAATTCCAATAACATAAGAATCTAACCTTTTCTCTTTGTTCCAATTAGAATAAACCTCAGGGAAGTAATCAGCTTGGGTTCAGCTTGGGTCCCAATATTGTCCCTTGATCCATCACTGATTCCAAGCTGACTGTGACATCCCAGTCTGGGTTTCCCTGGAAGAGAAGATCAGTGTGGAAAAAATGAGAGAGTGTGAGCATAAGCAGTCCTGAAGAATAGTGGTGCAAGTTTGAAGGTAAAAACAGTCTACTGTGGCAACGAGAGGAGGCTTAACTGGATGAGCTGACTCACACTAATTCCACTAAATACGTCAAACAATGTGTAATTCAAAGATGGAACAGAAGACAGACTTCTCATTGCACTTTAAATGAGTGCAAGTGGACTGTAGAAGTTACATGATGTGGTAAGCCACCGTGCCAACCTTGTACCCATGTGTCACCCTCTGTCTAGGACACTACTCTCCCTTGGGTCCTGGAGCATAGCAGGCTCCTCCACCTCCAAAGGTTTAATGTAGCTCCTTCATTGTGTCTCCACAGTTCCCCTTTGTTACTTGCATGTCTAAGTCCTTGTCATCCCTCAGAGCTGTGGTCCTCAGGCGCCACTGAGCACCCTACTTAAGTAAGCCTCAGTCTCTTATTCTTTATCACTTTGTTTAGTTTTTACAGTACTTACCAGTTTGTAATTGATATATTTGTTTGCTTAATAGTTCATTCTGGCCTCTCTGATAGACTGTAAGCTTTTCAAGGGTTGGTACAATGTCAGAGTCATTCATTACTACTCCAAACACCTGTGAATGTCCCTCTCCCACTGAGAGGCTCAATAAGTGTTGAATGAATGGATAAATAGATGGACACATTGTCCAGATGAATGCAGTAGCAAACAAAAAACAAAAGGAAAAATGAAAACCAACCTAAAAAGTAGTGAGAGGGTTGCAGAGTAGAGGGGCAGAGGGTGGAGGGTGGTGGTGGGGGGCGGGTAAGGGCTGCTACACAACCCTCATAGGACTACTGAGATCCCAGCACCAGGGAGCACTGTTTCCATAGAATACAACGATCCTGGGCTCCTTGGAGTTGGTATGGTCTAGCCCACATCCTCCCACAGTGTGGCACATCTCAGTGTCTCAGGAACAAATGAATCAATCCCAGAAAACCACAGGGCTTTTGGTATGCCTCAAACTTCAGAGAAGTACTTCTTAAACCATCTGTGATGAGGGAGCATTGTTACAAAATTATTTCCAATTCATTGCTCACCAAAACATTCATAAACCACAATATTTTAAAAAATGCAATGAAAGGAAATAACTAAAGACATACCAAATAAAAGGTCATGTTTGGAAATAGATTGAACACACATAAAATCAATGTGCAATTAGTACGTATGAAAACATAAAAACCTTTTGAACTTCTGTACATTGCAGATCAATAAGAGTTTAGAGATAGACACTGGTTCGTGAGCCAAAGGTGGTGTCTGTGTTTTAGGGAGAAGTCAAGTCGGAGTGAAGGACCTGGCACTAGACTGGGCTTGACCATACCCTTTCATTGAGTCTTCCCGGTAATCCTGTGAGGAGGGCCTGGTGAAGTGAGAGAGGCAGGATGGTAAGAGCAGAGTCAGTTACTGGCTTTATTTACAATCTTAAAACTATTTTTTAATCATGGATTTTTAAAAAAATTAACTTTAGTTTTACAAAAACAGCATTTTAAGATTTTTTATTGATCATTTATTAATCATAACTTTTGTGTCCAAGGTAAATCCCTCCCTTTCCCTAATCCAAGCCTGGTGTGGAAGAACATAAGATTTTCCAATACATACAGAAAGCAGGCCACAATACCATAAATAAATAGCTGAGGCCTTACCACAGTCCTAATCCCGAACCCCTACCTTCTACTGTACCACCCTTCATCTCAATGCTGAGCTTCCAGCCTTCACTCAATCATTTACTTGCAATGACATCAAGGGTTGACACTGAGTGTGTGCTCCAGGGGTAGCTGATGAGGAGCCAGTCTGGAACACTGAGTGGGAGACAAATGATAGGCAACCCTGAAAGGAGAGCTGAGGGGCTGGGGTTGTGGCTCAGTGGTAGAGTGCTTGCCTAGCATGTGTGAGGCACTGGGTTCAATTCTTAGCACCACATATAAATAAATAAATAAAAAGGTCCACTGACAAGTAAAAAATATATTTTATAAAAAGAAAGAAAGTGAAGGCTGAGGAATGTGGATTTCATCTGGAGTTACTGGGGCATTCTAGAAGTGGCATGGTCAGATTTAATGTTCAGAAAGTTCACTCTGAGTGTATTTGGGTGAGTGGGTAGAAAAAAAGGGACAAACTGGACTTGGTGCCAAGTTCATTGAAAGATGAAGTAATCCAGGGAGAAGACGGAAAGGAGAGTGAAGACCTGGTCCCATTGGAAAGGGTTCTTCTTGCTGGCATCATGAGGGCTCAGAGAAGGACAAATTGCCCCTGCTTCTCCCAGGCTGTGCCTGTCCATGTTCATTGGATGAGCACAGACCCACTGGGGACACTGAGTAATCTGTGACTGTGTGTATAGGGGTGAGGGAGGGATAAGGAGGAAAACTCACTAATGAGAATCTGGAGTGAGGAAAACGGGTTCAAGGAGACATGGAAATGCAAGAAACTGGTAAAGGAAAGAGCAGAAGGCAGGCAGCATCTGCGAGCTCAAGGACAGGAGGAAGGAGGAAGGCGGGAGTAGGCGGAAACAGCAGTCAGATTCTCAGCGGCACTAAAATTGTCCCTGCCACTTGGCAGGAGTCAGTTCAGACGTCGCAGATCCAAGAGCCTTGTCCTTTTGCCCATTCATATAACTGCACAAGGAGCCAATTGGGGAGATTATGGACCAAAGGATTCCTTGGCAAATATCCCTTCTACCTTCAGTGTGTTTTAAGCCCTCAAAACATTATTTATTGAAGTAGTGACAATGGCCATGAATTATTTCTGCCAGAGTGGTCTGTAAGACATTCAGTGTGGCTGATTAAAAAAGTACATGAAGTGCAGTTTAAACATACATAATGTCTCTTAGAAAAAATCAATTTAGAATCTAAATGAACATATGATGGATAATTTGACTCAATCTTTAAAGATCTGAAATGGAACTCATTTTATTACTGTCCACTTTTATAATGAAAAAAGAAAAACCTCTTATACTATGCCACCTTTACAATTCTCTGAGCTTTTTCACTTTCATTATGCATTTAATTATTTCAAAAATCCCTTAAAGCAGAAAGGGCAGGGATTATTATTCTCATTTTGCAGAAGTGAAAACGGAGACCAGAGAGGTATAGAAATTTGTCCCGCACATGCTAAGTGGTAGAGCTGGTCCTGAACCTGGCTCTCTTGACCATGAGTATTGTTTCCATGGATTTCCAGTGTTCCACTCTAAGCAAGCTGTAGACAGGCTTTTCTGGAAGGACTCATGTTAATCATCTCGTTATCCTTTCCTGGGGACCTGCTGAAAGATGATTGTCCAAGGATCATGACTTACATGGGAAACAGTGGCAGAGGGGTCACACTCACTTACTCACTCCAAGGTTTTGAGTAAGATGCTAACTTCCAGAGTCTCTTAGCTAAAAAACGAGTGGCAGGTGTCCCTATCTCAGTCAGTTATTGTAAAACATTATTGTCCTGCGGGAAGTGGAAGACTAAAAGGTGAGACACAGGATCTAGCAAATGTGAATGGAAGGGATGAAAGACGGAAACTCAGGGTATTAGTGTCCTTAAAGAGGATCAGGTCTATTAGTGTCCTAAAGAGGATCAGGTCTACTCAAACTTAGCATGAGTCTTGCAAGCTTGGAAGGTAGGAGCAAGAACCCCTTGTTGAGGACTAGGTTCCATCTCCCTGTGTGCCAGGGGCTGTGTGGCACACATTTGAGAATAGTGTTTATTGAACAATTACTTTTTTAAAAAAAATTTGTATATAACAGTGGATTGTTAGGGCAGAGGGGTGGGAGGGGAAGGGAGGGGGCATGGAGTAATTAATGATGGTTGAATGTGATGATCGTTCTTATCCAAAGTACATGTATGAGGACATGAATTGGTATGAATATACTATGTATACAACCAGAGATATGAAACAACTACTTTTCAACACCTACTGTGTGCTGAACACTGTTTGAGATGTTGGGAACACCAAGTGAGGGATGGCCCCGAAGGTCCCTCCCCTCACCCATTCCAGGGTGCTTGCAGGGACATAGACCAAAGCAAATAGACACTTATCTCTGGAGTCTCCACCTTTCTAATGAAGCTACTTGGTTTCCAGGAAGTTTCTAATTTATATAATTGCCCATGCCACCCCACCCCACCCCCCACCGCCCCACTGCCTTTATAAATATACAGAATGTGACACCATTGTGGCCTTCTCACCAATTAGAGCCCTTTCTGTGTGAATCCTCACCTGGGTTCCCTTCTCTATGGGATAATGAACCACTTTTGTGCTTATACGTTTTCCTCTAGTGCACTCTCGTTTGTATTTATGTGGCATGATACTTGTGGCATGTGTGTCTATGCCTCTGTTTGACTGAAAATTTTTGAAAAATCAAATGAACATGCTAGTAATTTCCCATTCCTGGATTAAAAACACACAGGAATATAATTTCCAAGTTTAGAGGAGGAATATTTGTGTTTATTAGTCCTTTATGTATTAGTTTCAAGTGTGCCTATATACATACATATATGTCCTTTCAAATTTCTTTACAATGAAAATGTCCGAATCTTATTTTTCTTAAAGGAACATTTAGGTCAGTTGAATCCCATCCTACCCTGATCACTGTACTTAAATTTCTGAGGTTTTCACAAACTCAGTTGTTTTTTAGTTGTGTTTTTTTTTTGTTTTTTGTTTTTTTTTGCATGTTGTTTGCTTCTTTAGCAAGAACAAATAATTGTGAACCTATCTCCTTCTCTGATCACTGAAAAGCAAAGAACAAGATGACACAGGAAAGCCAAAGTTGTGGGGAAGAAAAGCAGGACTTGAATTTTACATAACTACATCAATCAGAGAGACAGACTGCCCTGTAAGACTCCTTGGGTTTCCCAGTAATGACAGCTTGGCATCTGTGAAGAAGCACTCTCTGGTTTCCTATTTCTTTACTTTAAGATTCAACAGATCTTAACTTTATGAACCATATAAATTTATTGACCATCAACTATGTGAAATTTTAAGGCTAAACTCTGGGATGAAGAGTTCTTTAAGCCAATGTTTATTTTCTAGCTTGCAGGGTAATTGCTCTCTAATGTAGAAACTGTGTGATTACCAAGAATTTCTTAAAGAATTCTATAAATAGAAAGAGGCATATAATTTCAAATTACTCATATAAGCATATATTACATTAATACATCCGAATAAATGAAGCATATGAGATCACAAAACAAAAACATGGATCTAAGACTCCTCACACAGCTATGAAAGTGCTGTAATTACAAAGCAAAATAATTGCCTTTTAGGTCCAAACCATGAGGTTTCGAAGTCCTGTAGCTAATAATGTCTATACCTTCTTTATTTCAAATTTATTGCTGTGCTTGCATTATTATAATTTTTTTGAAGGATCATGTGTTGATCTAGTGTTTCATTTCAAACAAATCTCTAAAAAGTACTAAGAATTTTTCTTCTAATATCCATCACTCATAGTATTAGTACCCTAGTTATATGGTGAATTTTGAGCCTAAAGGAGAAGTTTACTTAAAATTTAAAAATTATGTGTCACTGAAAAGGTAGAAGATATATTACATTAAAGCTGACCTTATTGTCTAGGAACTAGGAATATGCCAAAGGAATTATTTCCAGGTATTTTGTCATTTTTGATGTACTGATCTGTGTATAATAACTAAAGTTTATTATATTTGCAAATTTATAAATATGCCTTGAGAAAGAATATTAGTGTATTTTGCTTCTACATCTATGTCTAGAAAATTTGCATAAAATAACGAAAATTACATGATTTGTGTAGAAATGCTATTCACTGTATCTTTATAGTATTTTGGGTAGATTCATGGCTTTGGAATTTTTGCTTCAAATATATTTTGTCAAAAATAAACAGAAATTGTTCATAAAGCTTTTTGTTTTATATTATATCATCAATTTATGGTGACATTATTATTCTCTTTCAAGCACAACCATATATAAAAAATAGTGATTCTTTTTCTTGGTGCCATGTTATCTTCCAAAATTCTTATCCTTTGTGAAAAACAATGATAATTTTGTAGTGCTGAATTAAATCCTTATAAAGCCTATTTAATTTCCTCAATTTTAATCATGCATCTAAACTTATATTAAAATGTATTGAACTTTTTTGATTGTGTATTATAAGCCCATAAACTAAGCTAAGTATTTTACTTAATGATCCAGATCTTCAAATACACAAGTCTATTTTACCCACAATGAATTAAAGTATCAGTCAAAGAGAAACATAAAATGAGATAAACATCCACAATGAAAAGAGGAGGTGATCTCCAGTGACAAAAGACTTCAAAGAACTTCTGGAAAACAAAAAAGTCTGGAAGCAGATTAAGGATGCATTTGAGTTCTAATTAGGGCTCCCAGGGAGGTAGACTAAGACCATGACTAGGCATCTTGGAAGTCCATGACTGAGTATGCTTCAGATCAGCACAATGGAAATAAAGGGAAGGAAGCACGTTTGGGTGCACAGAATCTGGGGTTGCAGTCTGATCTCAAAGGAGGCTTCTGCTTACTCAAAGCGAAATTTTGGAGCTGTCTTGTACTCTCATATTTGTTCCTACATTGAGACATGGAGTGTGATTTACATGAGTTCCAAACAGTCTTGAGTGTAGGAAGCCTTGAATGGTCATAGCCACAAAACTCTCTTCTCCTGATGAAAGTATTTTTAAAAGACCACTTTCAGCAATTGTCTGGCAAATGAGTCCTTCAGTCCTAATGGTGCCATAAAGCACAGTTCCCTATAGTGACACCACAAAAATTCACTTTTCAGTCTAAGTTCTGTACTTAGTTTATGGTACTGGTGAGACTCTATTCCTGAAGAAAACTTATAAGAAGGGAAAACAGTGCAATTAATTACAGTTTTGACAGCTGTGTTAATTGAATGTTGTACTAATGGTCATCTTATGTCTCTTCTGTTGTTCATTTTAAATCCCCTAAAAATATTTCTTTTGATCTCTATAACTTAGCTGATTGAGTGAAACTCATACTCTTCCCCAAATTATTTGAGCCTCCTCACCATAATTTTCTCAAGAAACAACTACTACTCTTTTTTTAACCATTCCTGTAGGGCAAGTGAGTACTAAAAGTAGAAAATAGGATCATCTGTTTTCAGATTGCATTATCTGATTTTTGTCTTTAATGCAACATGGAATAAATGTCCTTCTGTTAAGGAGAATGAAGTGACCTAGCTAAGATTGTAATTTCTTCTCTTCCTTTCTGTTTTCTTAGTACATAGAATTTAGAGTTCTCATGTGCAGTTTAAATTTTATTTGGAATCTTGTTAGACATCCTGTTGGAAAAGTGTCCTCTTAATTAATTAGAATTTCTAAAACTGGAGGATGCAGAAGAATGGTGTAAGAAAATATAATTGCCAAGTTGGTTAATAGAAATGATCGTGAGTGAGGACTCTTCAACTTTGACTTTCTGGCTCCTGGATATATGTAGTCTATCTCTTGGTAGCACAAACTGATATAATGAAATTTAAGTCATGGTCTTAATCTACCTTCTGGGGAGCCCTAATTAGAACTCAATATTCCAGTATTCTACCATGCCAGTAGCTTTTTGTTTCTTTTGTAGATGATAATAGAGTTGATACCATGGTCATAGACCAATAGTAATATCTTTATTTTTGTTAAGTGTGGTCTGATTGAATTTTAGGCATAATCTCTTAACACTTTATTAGTGGTGTTTGCTTAGCATTTATTGTCTCTAAAAGCAAAATATAAAAAAAAAGTTGGAGTTTTTCTGGATAAAATTATTTCTCAGTTAAAAGAGGTCCACTTGTTAATTTATTATGAGAGAATGATGAAAAGAATTATGCTGTAACAAGAACCTAAGGATAGACCTCTCCTCCTAGCTGGCTTGATATTTGGAAGAGGTATTTGATAGATAAAATGCAGTTATGGAAACCATTATGGTACTCAGTCCTCATTCATCCTGTGCAGAATCCGAGGCTGGATAAAAATAACTAGCCAAGTCCAGTTGTCAACTTGGCTGTCTTGTTCAATGTCCATGATGTATGTGCTTTCGTATGTGATAGCATGAAATCCCATGATTTACACTGCATTGTCTCTCTCCTTATTACTGTACCCCCCCAAATTTTATAGTCATCAAAAGTTTCTTCTAGACCCTTGATAAAGTCTTCATTTCTTCCTATTAGTTTATGTACCTTATTACCTGAGGTAACTTCTTTATCCACATAAAATTAAAGTTGAAGTGTGCTGCCAAGTATTCTGCTCTTTAGAACGAGTTTTTTTTTTTTTTTCATTTTTTAAGGCTATCCCTGAAAGATACTGTACAATGGTCTTATTTTATTTCAGTTTACTTCTAAATAAAGAAAACTCATATTTATTTCTAGTAATATTTTTATAAAGGTTCACCAATTTCCTCTTCTATCTGATTCGCAAAAGGGACCTTTTTCCAAAGATGAAAATAAATAGGTGTTGTACCTTTTCTTTGCTCTGAAATTGATTGGGGTTTTCTGAAAAAGATTGTAACTTCAGTGACTATCTTCTTGGTTAGTTATTTACTTAGTTATTGGCCACACTCTACAAGTGTGACCTCAGGGGAAATGCCAAGGAAGATATACAGTAAAATAAGTAGAAACTATCAATTGATTATACCTTTGTAACTTAAGTAAGGTTTTTGAAGTACAATATGACTTTAATATCTCTCTGCCTTCCATTTAAAATCAAAATATAAAATTCATCTTTATTTTTTATGTATCACCAATAGCTTTCTAAAAATACAATTTACACCTATTTTTCTAATTCTGTTCATGATTTGTCTATTTTCTTGATTATATGATTTTTTATAACTGATACTAACTTGATAATCTGTATGATTTCCTGGATTACAAACAGATATGGATTTTTGTATCTTTTTTAGTTATAGTTGGCCTCCAGTAACTCAGAGAAAGACCCCTTTCTGTCTGCTCCTCCCAGCCCTGCTCCAGCCTCTCAGCTTCCCAGACCCTCATGCAGTTGGTTGTAAATTCTACAAAATTTTTCACTATTTTTCAAGACTAAAAAAAATCAAAAACTTTAAGAAATACTTTGAAAAAAATGTGCAGGGAGAAAGCAGCAACATATTTTTTCATAATTAGGCTTTTTAAATTTTTTTTAACATTTGTCTGTATTTAATGTGGTTCAGCCACTGATACTTCATCAAAATAACAGTTTCTTTGCTGAGTTCAGGTGACCAAGGAATAACCACACTCTCAGAACAAAACAAAACACACACACAAAAAAAAAAACAAAGAAAAAAAAATCAACACAGAATCATCTTTAACCTAACTTCTTAAGGATATTTCAGATCTCCATAAGATTCTGTGTTTAGTTGAATTTTAACTTCTTTTTGTATTTGAAGAGAGTTTGACTCTTGAACTTGAAACTTTTTATTCTAAGTAACTTTGTAGTTTCTGGTGAGGTTAAGGGGGTGAGAGGTTGAAGGAAAAGTGGGGGATTCTTTTGTATCATAACATGAAGTTTCCCACACAATCTGCTTTCAGGTGCCAGACCTCAAGTTTTTCTTACAGTGGTATACTTTGATTATTTTTACTTCCCCTTTACCCAAAAGTTTTAACAGCATTTTATCAAACTGCACTTATTAAGAACAATTTTAAAAAACATAGTTATAGTTCACTTCACCAGTCTGCACTATTGCTATGGTTTCACTCCCCTGCTATGCCACTTTTTGGTGTCTGAAAAATAAACATAGTATTTTCCATATTTTACCCAGTTTCCTATAAGTATATGCTGGAAAGAAAATCAGGTCTGGAAATATTCCACTTTGATTGAATGCTATATTCAAGAAAATAAAATTTAAATATGCTAAATATATCTCCAGAATTTCTCAAGTAGCTACGCTTAAAAAAAAAAAAAAAAAAGAGAATATCCTGAAAAGAAAAACCATGGTCAGCTTCAAGAAAGCAAGAATAGAACCCAAGTATTTATCACTAATGATGGATTATAGATGATAAGTACAGAATAACCTCATGATTTAAAGGAAAACTAGTATTCAATCTGGTATTCTAAACTGAAGCAGACTGTCCTTTAATGATAAATAAAAATAGATTTTCATAAATGATAAAATTCTAAAAAGCTATTTTCTGTGCCTCATTTCAAAGAGAGTTACTCAATATAGAAGAAATATAAAACAAAGGGAGCTGAATTTGTGGACGAAACAGTGGCTGTAACTACAGAGCTGAAGAAAGTTATGCTGATTCTTCAGTAGACCTTGAAAATGGTTTTGTTAGCATACCTCTGTCCTACCTTCAAAATGGTGGTTTAATAGAAATATTAGCTAGTGAGTAGTCAAGTGACTGAATGTTGCAAAAGTTAGAAGATTCTAGTGATCTATTTTCCTCACCACACACAAAAAAAAATGAATATTAGAAAATACAGAGAAAACAAATTGAGGAAAAAGAAAGTAAAATCCCAATAAACACAAATAATGGAAAGTCAAATTCTGCATATGAAATACAGTAAAATGTGCAATTTTTAAACATTTGATGGGATAGAAGAAAGTAGTATTGATTGTTCTTGATGGGAAGAACATCCCTCCATGAGCACGTTCATGTCCTGATATTGGATGTCAGAAAGGCTAATAAATTAGACAAAGAAATCATTCTTACTTCTGGTGTGTGTTTGTGATGAAAACTATTTTAAAGTCAAATCTGTGAAAATTCCTACTGGTTTTTAAACTTTATAAATTTTATGTAGACAAAGAATGAAACACATAATTATTTTTAAAAGAGAATAACTAACTGATGAAGCATGAACACAGGGACTTGTAACTATTAAATAATAGAGTGAGGTCTAGTGGTATGTACAGATGCTGATACTCAGAAAAAATAAAGTGTCCAATGTAGATTAAGCAGGAAATCACAGAACACATATCATTATGATTTCATAAATGATAACCAATTAAACACTAAAGCCTTTTAAAATTTGACTCTTTGACCTTAAGAGAAAGAAATGGCCCCATAAGCTAAATTGTTTTTCATCCCTCTCTCATTGCAATTGGAGAAAATAATGGGAATCCTTAATACTTTGTGAAGGGTCTTCTATGTATATATTTCAAAATTATGATCAATATCAGACAACTAGTAGTAGGTATTGCTAAATTTAGTTGCCTTTTAGAACTTTACATAGTTGCAGATAGAGTGGAGGCTACTGATTTGGGTGAAAATTTTGGAAACTACTGTTTTATATAGTCCTGGGGATTGAACCCAGTGGTGATTTATTACTCATATATATTCACAATTCTTCCGTATTTTATTTTGAGACCTGGTCTCAGTTACCAAGGCTGGCCTTGAAGTTTTGATCCTTCTGCCTCAGACACTATGATTTTTGAGATTACAGGTGTGTACCACCACATCAAGCCTGGACACTACCTTTTATTTTTTTTACATGAATCTAATAATTAAAACTATTTTAAATATCCCTGCTTTTTCTTTGTTATAAAATATTCAATACTACCTTCCCAAATTGGTTTTCACCATCACATTCTTTTTTTTTCAAAAGGCCAATCTTCATGTTGTGTAGTTATACATTTTTTACCATAAAAATATACTCAATAGATTGTATTCTGAGTTAGCAAGTCAATTTTATATGTTTCAGAAAAACAAATTGTCATAAATTGTTCTGGTCATGCTCTTAATAGTAGTACCTTTCTCTTAGTCATCATCAAAAAAAATAGGAGGAAATTTAGTAAAGTCAAAAGCTAAGATGCAACAATTGGCTAGTTGTTTCAACCAGATGTTTAGATTTGATTGATTCTCCTTAAAATTTCTTATTCTGATTGCTCTGATGGCTTTTTCTATGATATTTAATAGCTCAATTTAAAAGCACTAGTTTATGTGAAAAGTGGATACTAAGGTAAGTAAATATCTGGAATAAATTAATATTACTCAATATGTTTCTGACGATTATATACAGCTTCCTCCTACCATTCTGAGATTGCAATTCATAGTGTTTTAAATGACTTCCATTCCTCACTATATTTCACTAATCAGCACATGCAGAAATAATTTCTCAACAAATTTATATTAAATAAGTAGCAATTTAGAGAAAATCAGATGTACTTCACACCTGTGAAATTAAAAAAAAAATATCTGTGGCATTTTGCCAAAGAATACTTGGCATATTCAAAGAATAAAATGAAGAAATATTGCTTTCCTTTATGTCATAGGGCACAGTTTATTGTCATGTTTTCTCAAAAAAGCATTTACAGGATTCTGGGGATGTGGCTCAAGCGGTTGTGCACTCACCTGGCATGAGAGTGGCCCAGGTTCGATCCTCAGCATCACATACAAAAAAAGATGTTGTGTCCACCGAAAACTAAAAAATAAATATTAAAAAATTCTCTCTCTCTCTCTCTCTCTCTCTCTCTCTCTCTCTCTCTAAAAATTGACAGTTTCCTTATGAAAAAATAGTTGTTATTGTTTAACATAAATTTTACTTGAATTTTCTTTAAATTTTTACCCATTTGAACACTGAGAAGGTATTTGCTGTGGTCAAACACAGTGAGATACTGTTGGAAAATGCATATCTGGAACATTTGCAATTGTTTTCATTTTATATAATAGCATCATGCACACTCAGCATGAGAAGAGGTTTGCTCATTAATTTTGGTATCAATACTGGGTTAAGTGCATTGAAAAGATGCTGAGAAAATTACTTCTATAATGGTGGGATCTCCCATTTCTTTGTTTTCTTTTTTCCTGTGGTGCTTCTGCTATTGATATTAGTATGTTAACATTAATTTGAATTGTCCATACAGTTTCTTAAAACATAAGACACTTAGAATTGAGGAAGTCACATATAGCATGTTTATTTTATAAACGGATATAAGATTCAATAAAAGACTTCAGCATTATTAATGCACATTTTATCAAAATTCCATTAAATAACAATGTGAGATACAGTATTAAAATTTTATATAGCTAAAGGTTTTTTAACAATGAATTATAGGCACCCTAAGCAAGTATGTAGCTCCAATTATTCATTTACTTAACTTCATTCATTCATAAAATAATAGTGGATAAAAACCACACATCAGAGTGCATGTTTTTGAAAAAAAATTGTTTGGTGAATTACTAACAATGCAGCATGCAATTTTTATTTATTATTAATTCATCATACTCACATCTTACCCACATAGTAAGATTGTTATAATATTCAATAAGTTGTAGCTAAAAACATAAAATACCACATATCATATTGTACAGATTATATATATATTCTCGTATTATTTCTTCATCCTTTTCACAAATATTTATCAGGAATTTACTATATGATAATTAGAACTAAGTTCATCCTAATTATTTTAGATATTAAAAAAAAAACCTGCAAGACCTCATTTAAAAAGGACAATATCGATTTCAGAAGTAACTACTGTTTCTCTAGTGAATAATGTATATAGAAATCTGCTAAGGTGTTGGGTTTTGCAAATATATTCAGGATGCATCAGAGAGTGCATATGAAAAAAAAACATACTATTTATCATGTTATATAAATGAAGTAAAATATCATACCAAAAGGTTAAAAAAATTAACTTTTGGGGAGAAAAGCCAAAGGGTGCACTAGTATTTGAAATAAGCTAATAATAAATTTTACTATAATTAGTTGTTTCTGGGTCTCATTTCACACTTTACTTTAATTATCTATCCATTTTGTTAAATACCCCTAGGGTGTTATTTGAAAATATTGGCATTCAGTGAATAATGCCACCAATTTTCTGTTCTCCAATATTAAAGAACTATTTCAAATTTATTGCAATTAATAGTTTTGTTTAAAGGTAACAATAGTTTTTCAATGTAGAAATTACTACGATAAATTTGGGTGTTCCCAAAAAGTCTTTAACAACCATATATGATACGTTGGTTTCTAGATTGTCATGGATCCCTCCTAGTTAATTCTGACATGTGTGAGAGGTTTAACAAGCATAGAAATTTGCTTATGAAAAATAAGCCATGTTGTTCCACATGGGAAGTAAAAAAGAAATGATGCAAAAGTCCTCCTCTAAACTTGTATATGCTGATACTACACAAGGTTATTCCAATGATGTCTGGTTTGGGGTAAGGAAACAGCTTTTCTTATACATTATGACACAAACTTCATGTGCTGACATTCCCATTTACACTTTAATAGAAATTCATTGGATTGCAAAAAGGGCCTTTGGTCCAAATCCTAAACTCACTATTCTTCCTTACCCTACACTGGAATCCTGCCTAATCTCTCAATTTCACGGCAAGTTCTCTTTTACATTCAGTAGTCCCAGGTACAGGATCTTAGGCCATTGTCTATGGATTTAGAGGATTCTTCTCTGCAGAACATAAGTCAAAACTATGTATCCAAATCAAGGGCCCAACAAACTTGTGTGCTTCAGATCTTACCTAGTTTTCTATTTTCATACTTACATTTCACCTTACATTCATACAAATATCCCAGTTGCCCAATACCCGTATTCATCCAGCAGAATGACTCCTATCCCAAATCGAACATGATATAACCCTTCACCATTCTCTGTTCCCTCAATCTATTTTCACATAACAGCAGGTCCTGAGTTGATCTTACCATACAGGTATTTAGGGAATCTTACAGCTGCTGAGAAGCTCAAAGGTAGATGCAGAAATGATCCCTGGAGCAAATGTAGGCAGCTAGGTAGGATCTGTGAGGTCTAAAGTCATCTTCCATGGCCAACAACCCAGTCAGGATGAAGGGATGAGGCTGAATCAGCCTCTCTTTTCTCAATGCAGGCAAGATAGACACAATCAGGTCTGTGTGGATTGCTAATCCCGGGCTCCTAGTGTATATAGACCTTTATGTCTTGTGAAAATGTCACAGGAAGGTGGGGCAGCCTCCATCTCATGGGACCCTTGGAAACAACTGTTAGGACAAAGTGGTTGCCAAGGCAGTGACCTCATTCACTTCCCTGGAGGAAGTGACCTCACCTCACTTCCTTGGTGATGGAACTCTCTGAACTTGGGATCCAGGAAGTGAGGCATCCAGAGGCAGTTCCACTCCCAGTGGGCTCACTTGATTGTCTGTACCAAGGCCAGAGTCATTCTTTCTTGGCACCTAGTGATGTGTGGATAGCCAAATGCCTTGAATGGTCTCAACAGGGGCCTTTCCTGAGAAAGAAGTGTTGGCTCATTGCTGGCTCCTGACAACTACACAGAGATGGCCAAGGAGACCAGAGCTGAGACAGGACAGGCCACTGCTGAGGAACATATTTTCACTCACCAGTCAGAGGACAGAGTGGATAGATGCAGACCAAATACAGGGGTGGTTTGTGTGTCTCAGTGAGTGTGTGTTTCAATTTGTCGTTTTGTCTCATGTTCTGAGGACATGAAGGAAAAACTGTTTTTTTTTTTTGTTGTTGTTGTTGGTTTGAAATGGACTGTTAACTAGTGAGCCTTTTTATGTCAGTGGACCCACAGGGTTTGTGGTTAAAGAGAGTAGAGAGAAGAATGCAGCCGTGAATGTGTCCTGTCTAGTGGAAATCTTTGCAGGACTGCTCATGGCCAATTTATGAATGGACTGCTGCTTGCCTTGCAGATGGGCAACACCTACCAAGATCCTAAGTTCCTGTATTCTTCCTGAATTTTGGCCACTCTCTGAAGGGGTTCGTGGTTTTGTGTCCAAGATGTGTACCACATTCAGGCTGTGTGACATGGCCACGGACTGGATTGCTGAAGGGCATGCCAAGCATCTCAGAAAACTCAAAAATTAGCATGAATGGTAAGGATCTCTCTGGAGAATCCCTGCTTGGATAGATAGTAACCCAAGTTGCATGATCAGGAGCTGTCAGTGCCACAGTGTTCAATTAAAGAAAAGTGTTTCTCCAGGCTTCTTTCTTCCCTATTGTTCTGTTCCCCTGAATGTCAGGGAGGTGTTTGCCTTAGGGCACTCCTTTGGGACTCCTCAAGAAAACAGTTTCAAATGGAAATGAAGAGGCCTAATCTGTGCCTTTTAAGTAAAGTGCTTTGTAAAAGCTGTGTCTTAATCAGACTCTTGGCCCTGTGTGTGGCTGTGAATTACATTCTCAGCACCCCAGGAAACTCAAGACAAATCCCATGTGTCCATCCCAATCTAAAAGGATGAAAAAGAAGTGTACTATTGGATGAAGTCTCTTGCCTTCCTCTGGTCAGGCTCCTGACCCCTATGAAATCAGAACAGGGATCCTCTGGGTCAAATGAGTAGTTGCAAGGCCTCCAGTAACTAGCACACAGGTGTTGGGTTTTTTCATGAGTCCAGTACACATAAAGAATCTACCCCTGGCAGGCAGGAGGCCACTAATTTGACAAGCAGAGCAGTATTAACTACAGGCCCATTTTATCTATCCTGTTTCTCAGGAAGGGTGTCCAGGCCACCATGACACTTGGCATATGTTGGGCATGAGAGCTTTCCTGCACACCTTCTAAGGCTGCTCACCCTATAGAAACCCTCAGCCAGAATGTTATCATGAGTGTCTGTATGGAAGAAGATGCGGGCCATGTGGGAGTGTTTTTGTTAGAATAGTGATCTTTTGTGTGGTGGTTGGAAGAGATGACTGGGTCCACCTCAGCTTGAACTCTGGTATGATGCCATTAGAGACTGAGTACTGGAACTGATCTCAGAGAACTATTGCCATGAATTGTGTTGGGATTTTATAAGGCCAGGCATTAGAGGAGCCTTTGGAAACTGAGATCTAGGCCGAGGGTGGCTTTCTCCACAGCACTGGGAATCTCAGCCAGGATTTCACATGATTTTGTTGTTAAAGCCTTCTCAGCTATAGTTGAGAGCTAAAACTCACAGGAACCTCATATTTTAGACCCCAATGGGCCTGGATTCCTGTGACCTTTCGCCACTCCTTGGGAACCTTGCCTGCATGCGATCTCGAGAGCTTTTACTGAAAAGAGATTCCTCAACACTTAATGGCTCCTGAATGAATTAAAACCCACAGTGTCCACTTCTTCATTATTGAAATATGGCTAGGCCAATACCAGGAAGTTTTTGAGAATCCCATGACCAGAAATCCCTGGAGAACCTTTAGATCTCCTGTTGCTCATCATGACTGAACCAGCGAGTGCCATTTTTGACTGAGTGGAATTCATGACCATGGTGAAGAACAGAGAGGCCAGTGAGTAGGAGCCAGCAGGGAACTGGTCCTGGAGCAATGGAGTGCAGGTGTGTGATCCAACATCTGTGGTGGGCCCCTGTGGTTCTGTCATTGGCTTCCAAATGACATGTGACTGACAAGGTGCAGCCAGGAGACCCGAAAATATAAAGGCATGTTGTTGTGGGGAGAGGATTTGGTGAGATGCTCAGAAACAAGTTGCTATGCTCAAGTGGGAAAGATATATGGGGTAGCAGCCCAGTTTGTGTTTTTTCCTTCGGACCCTGACTCACCCGACGTGGCAGATCTCCCTCCAGCACTGTGTCCTGGTTGACCTTTTTGTATTCCAAAAACAAACACCAATTTTCCAGGGAAGCTGTAAGAAATGCCACTAAAACTGGGCTTTGAGCCAAAGACTTCACAATGCACCCAGGGAGACATTCATACCCCAACGGCCACAGTTACCTGCATAGATAGGATTCAGCTCTGCTGCCTCCTGTTCCTATTGGAAAATATGAACTTATGTCCTCCTGTTCACATAGACTCAGACCAAGCTTTTATGATCTCACTACAAAGGAAGCTAAAAGACAAAGCTACATTTCTAGTGGATGAATGACAGAGGCAGATAGTCAAGAAGTCATTAGGCCAGCAAAGTTCCATGTTTATGGAATGTTTACCCTGTCCTCTACTTTTGGGATCTCTTCTGCCACACCCAAGTTTGTGAGCTCCTCAGCATTTCCAATTCCAGATATGTATTCACAGATTTTTTTCCTCTTGTCCTCTCATTGTGTCTTCTTTGGGGTGATAGTAATGTCCAGGCATTGTGGTGGATGACAGTGGAAGATTTTTATGTGCCACGTGTTCCCATATGTATTAGACTCATTTTCCGTTTTGCCATTTGAAATATTGAATCTCTGACACTAACCCATAACCTTCTAGGCTCTGACTACTTATCCTAACATCAATAAAAATAATCCTAAAGGAATAGAAGTAGAGGATTTTGATAGGAGGCATGGTGTATACTTGGACTTGCCTTTTGCTTCATCAGAGATACATATTATAAAACCTGTGACACATCTTTCTCATTTTACTTCTCCAAGAATTTTCAAAATCAACAAATATGTAACTTCGTGACTCCCTGTCTCTGTCGCCTGGGTCACAATGTATATTTTTATATACCTATATAACCTACATTTAAAATATTCCTTGTCCTAGACAAATCACCAATTTGTCTTTGCTAGAGGTATTTTTTTTCTGCAGATTTTAAAATGCTTAGCTTTTGTTATATGCAACATAAAATTTTATGTACCAAGTTGTAAAGTAGAGAAGCAATACATTCACCTCACAAAACTTTCAAATATTTTCCATAAAATTAATTTAAAAAAATAATCGCTCTTGGGCTGGGGATGTGGCTCAAGCGGTAATATGCTTACCTGGCTTGCGCGGGGCGCTGGGTATGTCCTCAGCACCACATAAAAATAAAATAAAGATGTGTCCACCGAAAACTAAAAAATAAACATTAAAAAATTCTCTCTCTCTCTCTCTCTCTCTCTCTCTCTCTCTCTCTCTCAAAAAAAGTTCTCAGAGATATTTACATCTATTATCAATGTCTAATTTCAGAACATTTTTCTGATCCTCAATAGAAACGTCATATCCGTTATAAGTCATTACCAATATGTATATTGGTAATGACTTATAATGGATAAGTACTTTCCTTTATTGTTGAATAATATCCCATTTATTTCTGTACCATATTTATTTGTCCATTTGTTAACTAACCATGTGTTTCCATTGTGGCAATTTCACACACCTATACTCCTGTAATGTAAATACCACAGTAATAAGAATCAGTATTACTACAGTGAATAAGGGAAGATATGTGTCTTTGAGGAACACAAAGTCCTGGGTGTTGTAGAAAGAGTAGAAGAGCAGAATATGAGAAGAACAAACCATTTCAAGAAGAGCTTCTTCTATCATTCAACATAAATATTTCCTCTTCCTTTTAATCTACAAGAAGTTTAATTGGAAATCTCTCCCTTCAGACTACAGTGGAAATAAGGGACATGCATTTTAATATTCACATCATATTAAGTAGATCATCCTCATCTGCCTCAATAGCATCAGTATTACCACTTTGCAGTTTGACAAAGGCTAGTCACAAAAACCAAATAATGTGAAAGAAGTGCATTCCATAATATATACTAAAAACACCAAAACAAAGATGTTTGGGGATATCAAATCTCAATTCCATAATATTTTATATATAGCCTCTCTATATTAAAAGAAATAGAAAAAATATCATTTTTACAAATTAAAAATTCCACTGTTCTTGTTTGTATAATGTGCAAAAGACTCTGCATATTAAGCTTGATCTTATTCACTAGAAGAATTAAAAATGAGACCTTTATGTGAAAGATCAATACCTGTCCTGGATTTCCAAATGAAATTTTTACTATTACAATCAGAAATTAATTAATTAATTCTTACACAATAGATTAACCATAATCTATTAATTTATCAGAATTAAATGCATCCTTTTGAGTTAGAATGAGCTTGTGGAGTTTCATTAGGAAGTTGAATTGATTGAATCCATTTTCTCTAATATTTCTATATCAAAATCTTTCTGAAAATAGCTATTCCAAGCTGATGCTGGAGATTGAAGTATATTAAAATATTAGATGCCAGAAAACAGAAAAAAAAAATATATCTTCAACTCTGTAGTACATATTTTCCCCATATATAACAATGCATTAATTTAATTTTAAAGTTCTCTATAGTAGGATCTTACATGCGATATTTCATTCTACTTAAAATACAGATTAATGTTACAAAGAATGATGAGTTTTCCTCATCTAGTCCATTATTCTGTTCTTAATTACCAAAAAATGAATTTGTTTTATAATTAACTCTTAAAAGTATATTGATACTGAAGCTGATCACCATAAGTGTTCAAGTCAATGAGTTATAAAACGAAGAAAACTTCTGGAAACAGAAGTCTGAAACATGTCAAAGGACTTTAATTCTTCAGAATGCTGACAGATTATCTTTGGTTTCCTCTTCCAGCTTGGTGGCTCCATGAATTCTTATGTGTAACTGCATGATCCCAACTTCTATTTCCATTTTTCATGTCCCTTTCCTCTGAATGTTTCTTGTCTGCCTCTTTGATAGCCACATGTTTCATTGGAATTTTCGACTGTTGGATAATGAGAATAATTTTATTTTTAGAATTTTTTCACTTCTCTTTAGTTACACATGACAGCATAATCCAATTTAATATAATTATACAAGCATGGAATATATCTGTTCTAATTAGGATCCCATACTTGTGGATGTACAAAATTGGTGGGATTCACTGTGGAGTATTCATATATGTACATAGGAAAGTTATGTCGGATTCATGCCACTGTGTTTCCTTTTCCTATCCCCCCTACCTTAGCTTCATCCCCCTTTTTCTAATTTACTGAACTTCTATTCTCCCCCCATCCCATTGTGGATTAACTTCCACATATCAGTGAAAACATTTATCCTTTGGTTTGTGGGGACTGGCTTGTTTCACTTAGCATGATAGTCTCAAGATCCATCCATTTACTGGCAAATGCCATAAAGACATTCTTCTTAATGGCTGAGCAATATTCTATGGTGTATATGTACCATATTTTCTTATCCATTCATCTCTTGAAGGGTGCCTAGGCTGACTTCATAGCTCAGCTATTATGAATTGTGTTTCTGTAACATTGATGTGGCAGTGTCACTCTATAGACTCTTAAATTAATTACACCAAAAAATATATATTTTATTTTATGAATTGATGTTCCATTCCAGGATAAAGTTATTAGAACGTATATTTTGGGGGGCCTACCATTTATCATACTATTATCACTATGTTAAATTCCAAGACCAATATTTGTTTTGCCTATTTTATTGTTGAATCTGCATGCAATGTTTGATTCTTTCATTGCATAACACTTTCCAAGGTGGCCTGGTAAAGTCTAGAAAAAAGTTGTTTCTTAGGATCTTTCAGAGTCAGCTCTATAAATTTAATCAAAATATATTCAATTAGAAGAATATCATTCATTCTGAACAATCATGCATCACTTATTGATGGAGTTAGGTCTGAGAATTATATCCCTAAGTGAGTTAACCATTGTGTGAACATCATTAAGTGCATTTACATGAAATAAAATCGCTATGAAATCACTAGATTATAGCATATTTAGAACTCCAATTTGACATTACTACAACCATCTTCATCATAATTGCCATTTTACCTACCTGATGACTCTATAATATATCTCAAATAATACAATAGAAACAAATTTGCTAAGATAATGAGCCAAAAGTGCTAAGGCATCCTCTGAAACCATACTATTTCTTAAATCATGTTGAATATTTTAACTTTTAAGAAAAGCCATGTATACTATGGTTATCTGTAGTCAACCTTCATTCAGCTTATCTTATAAACTTCTTCCTCCTGCCATGGGGTTCAGGTATCCTCCTGTCTTGCTGCTTTACAACATATCTTCCAATCTGTAAGCCTCCAGTAAATTGTACTTTATGCAATCCTGGCTCCGACAGCCAAATGTCATAGTATCTTCTGCCTTTGGTGGCTGGAACTTATACATAGGAATGAGCATCTTTCAAAACAGTACTAATAGACACTGTACCATAGGTGATTCATCATTGACCAAAGCATCCTTGCATGTCACATAATAGTATACCATATGTATTATAAAACATATAATAACTCTGTATTTTGAAATATAAATTAATAACCATTTTAATCTCCTAATTAAAATGAGAAAAAAGTTACATTTTATTTAAAAAACCACCACCAACTAAAGCCAACAAAAATAATATTATTAATTTTTTGGTAGAGAAACTGGCACTTTTATTGGTGCGTCATAATTATATGTAATCTTTTCCTCAAAGCCTTTACTATTACATTTTGTCCTTGAAGAATTCACTTTTGTCTATATTTCATGATAGATTATTTTGTAGAACAAGAACTTCAGGTGTGCATATGCATGAATCCATGAGAATAATTGTGATTATAACCATGTTTTTAACCTTCACGATAGTGAATTATATTTAATTATGCACATAAGAGATTCTAAAGGATTCAGGAATATTCAGCCAACAAGAGACTAATATTCACCTTTCAGGAGTATATGGTAACAATTTAAAATAGGAAAACACAAAGTTAAAAGTTTTGATTGAAGTTTTATCCTGAAAAGTAAAACTGATTATAAAAGTAATTTCACCTTACATTTTAAAAATCAGTAACATACTTTATATACAGAGTTATGAAAAATTGTGCTGTGAACGGATAATTATGATTGTAATGCATTCCACTATTATCATGTATGTAAGCAATTAAAAAATAATTAAAAAAATAATTACACATAATAATGGGATTCATTATGCTGTATTTGTAGATGCACATAACATTAAATTATGATTTGTGGAACATAATTCTAGGTATGAATAGAAAATATAACATTTTAAATCATTGCATTATATTAACAATAGAACCTGACACGTAGATTTTTTCTATCTAACAAAAAGCTGTGCTCACTCATTCATAATAAAGACACATGTTTCAAATGGTGCTGACAAGTTGCATACTTTTTTTTTCTTGTATTACTCACATAGTATCACTGTGCAGTTAGTTCTAAGCCATAGAACACAAGGTACATTAATGAGCATTGCTGTTAGAAGAAAGATTTTTGAATCAGTATTCCTTCTCTACATATTCTGTCTGGTTCAATCAGAGGGTTATTAAAGGGAACTAGGTCTTGACAAACCCACAGCAAGCAACCTGCATTCCAAAAGCTTAATGTGACCTGAATGTGCTTGCCTGAGTACAGAGGCCTTGAAATGCTTTGTCCATAAGCAAGACATGTTCTGTTTTTCAAATTCTGAATTAAGAAACATGCATTATATTAAGTAAAACAATATATAAAATTTACTTACTATGAAATTGTGATGTATTTATAGACTATCTTACGTAACCCTTATAGACAAATATACAGTCCTAGAATTTTTGGACTTTGGAAAATTGTATATGCTCTATCATAAATAGCATTTGCAGGAAATCTGTGGAAGTAAACTCAAATTAATAATGCAGGTTTTTTTCTAGTAAAATATGTGAAATAACTGTTATATTTTTTTAAAAAATTATATCAAATTATCCCACAGAATGTTTTGCCTTCAAACTGATATAGATGTTGCACTTTGTGACTACAGATCAGGGATTTTTGATATTAATTTCAATATTTAAATGAGTGGTTATATCAGTACAATCATTATTTTTAAACTTAAAAATAATAACCTTCATCATTATGTTAAAGAAGACTGGTAATGTTAAAGGGTAAATTTATACAATGCACATACAGTAGTTAAATGTCAATACTTATAGAAACCTAAACCTTCAAAATGAAAAAAAAAATCTATATATATATGATTTGTAAGATTTAAAACATGCTAATAGCTTTATTAGAAGTCACCTGGGAATCATTTTATCAAGCACAACCAGGTAAAGTTCATTTGCTTATAATAAAAGAATGCTTTTCATTTTATGTAATTATGTCTGGAATTTTAACGGGTGTAAAAATCCATGTATTGACTTTTACATATTTCTGTCACCACCATTATTTTTAATCACATTATATTATGGATTCTACAATATATGGTAAAAGGTCCAGAGCCTGAAAAATAGCAATTGACTTCCACTTAATTGGAATTTGAGTGTGATAGAAAACAGTAAAATTATTCTTGAAAGGTTTTAAATATTTTCCTAATGGAGATATCAAGCTAAGTATTTGGCCTTGTGTCACAAGTTTAAGAACACTCATGATCATAAAATACCAATTTCTTTGTTATTAAATATAATGTTAAAAGATTGTTACAGTATAAAAATATATACTTCTAAAAATAATAGACAATTGATAGAAGTAGTATGAAAAACTTCTCTTAACTTCCTATAGTTAAAATATTGAGCTTTGAAAAAATGGTAAGTAAAGATCTACTGGATGTAAAAAAAAAGATATTCATACACTTAATCCTCAATTTATTCTCTGAAATGCTACAAGAAAGTGTTAGCTTTAAGCAACTATCAGCAGTTTCATATTAAAACCTATGAAATAGATAATAATTTATTCTGTTATGCATTAGCATGGATATAATTTATCATGGGACAGAAATAAGACAAGCACTAGTTTATGATTAATATAAGAAAATATTTTAGAAATTAGCATTGTTAATATTTGCCCTAGGGCTTCAATGGTTTTTCATAAAGAATAATTTTAAATTAATAGCTAAGACATGCAGTTATATTTAGGGTATACTAAGTTAATTACTTGTTCTTAAGCTTCTAAATTTAAATTTAATAAAATTTTCATTTGTATCAGAACTAATATTTAGCATTAACAATTTTGTCTGAAAACATCTTGAATAAATTATATAATATAGCCATTGTTTTTATCATGCACATATGCATACATAGTTACAAATATAAACATATGTATATATATGCAGGTAGATATGGTTCCTGATCCAACTTATGACATTTCAATTTGTGCTAAGTTTGTGAAAGTGTTAAATACATTCTAACTTATAATATTTTTGGCATATGTTGAATTTTTTTGTGATGTATCACATTTATACTTCAAGGAACAACTGTATATAATATATAATACATACATTTATGTTTCTGTGTGTATATGTAAAAATGATATGTGTGTGTATGTGCATCTACAAGCCAGAAGACTTTTACAGATGTTTGTAGTCAAAATATTAATAACCATATTTATTAGTTGTTACCTTCATCTGTTCTGTAAGTTGTAATAACACTGATGGGGGTTGTATCCCTTGCTTTCCATTTACAGGTAACTCAGCCCTTTGTTGCCTGATTCACTCTATTTTAATCAAGAAATTCAATTTGTGACCACTTTCTTGCTGAGCTTTTCCAGAATTTCTGCAATGCATTTTGGAGTGTTTATCAGTGTTGTGAAGGTAATAATTGATGGTACTAGGGGTTGGAGGTGTCAAAGTCAGGTGTCAACTTTTTAGGAAACTTTTATATTATCCTCAGTCTCTGTAAATAGAAGTTCTATTTCTGTCACTCCCTGTGTTTTTTTTTTTTTTTGCAGATTGTTATAACTCATTTTTTTATTTCCTAAGTACAATGTTTTTTTAATATTCATGAGTTCAAAGAATATAGATGCATAAAAAAGTGTTCCCAAATATCTGTATCTGTAACTTGGATCAGATTTTTAAAATCACATTTGTAGTAGTTACTTTGTCGGCTAGTATATTATTCAAGAATTTCCAGAGAAATAACTGAGAGAATGGTGGATAAGTAGATAAATGAATGAATGAATTTAGATAAATAGATAAATGAATGGTAATATCAATACATTATTTCATATTTGAATAAATATCTATAATAACAGAATTAGGTAAAATGATCATGCCATTTGAGAAATTCTATGATCTGCCTCTTCAATCTGGTCGCCTGAAAAACCAGAGTGTATTTCTAGATCTAATTTGAAAATCCAAGAATCATGGGGGCCAATGGTACAAGTGATCTCCCCTCTACCATTCTCCCTTATTTTTTAAGGCAACTTTTCCTACAGGAAATATTACATCTTTTATTTCACAAGCTACAGTCATCTACAGAGTTTTTGGCAATGTTGCTTGAGCCAATAGAACTTGCCTTTCAAACAAAAGATGAAGTTGAACTTCATGGGCAGTAACTAGGAACATATGTGAAGAAGTAATCCAGGTAAATTGGCTATAGGTAATTCCTCAATGTGCCCTGAAAGTGTCTCCTGAAAACTTTCCCTGGAGGTTTTAGTCATTTACATAGACACGGTATTTAAGAAATTGCATTGATTAAACTTCTACATATCAGTTTGACATTGATCTGATTGACTTTCCTACTTCACCACAACCTTAACACTTAATGAAGTGACAGAATTTTCTTATTGCCCCTGTGGATCAGTTCTCCAGAGATATCCATCTAATTCTCAGGAGCGTGTCCTCTGAAGATTATTTGATCAGTCCCCTTCCTCTTGAGTTTCTGGTCTTGTTTAGTCCAAAGCCAGAGATCTGAGAGAGAGGAGAGTGGCAGTGCTGAGATATTTATTTTCAAGTGTTGTAATTATCAAAAAGAAAGCATTCCTTCACTGAAAATAGGGCATTTGTTGTTCTTCTCTATCAGCTCTTTTTTTGCCTCTCTCTCTCTCACTCTGATAATCTTGCAGATCTTGCTTGATTTTATTTAAGAAATTTGAATGTTATGTTATTTGTAGGTATTGTTATTATTGTCATTTTAAAAATTATGAAATCATTTTGAGGGGATTAAATGAGTTGCACAAATCATTTGTCATTTTAACAGCCCTCAAACCATAGCAATTAAAATAAAAGCTTTGTATAAGCAATTTATAAATACTTGTGCATCTGCATTTGGAGTGCATGCTTCTAAAGAGCAGGATTATTTTATTTCCTCCCTCCATTTCTGGCTCCCTTCCATCCTTCCTTCCTCCATTCCTTCTTTCCTTTCTCCTTTCCTTCCTTTATTCCTTCCTTCCTTTTCTGAATCTTCAATTTTTCAGAGCATTGACAAAAATTCAGTGGAAATTTATTGAAAACTCAATATGATGATATTATTGCCTAGCTTGCAGCATTGTCTATAAGTAAAGTTCAAATATGAAAATGTTAGCAAACAAAAAAGTATTTTATCCAACTTTAATGCTTTTATTTAGATACAATGATATTTCCATAAAGTATATGCCTACATTATAATATGATTTAATATATTTTGACTTAGACTTACCTCTTTGATAGAGTGTTCTTCGTCCTTTTTTGGTCAGCACAAATTTTCAATATTATATCCAAAGAAAGGCTTTACTTTCAAATATCTTTACTTTTGCTGTGCCTTTTTCTGTACACACAAATTTTTAATTTTAGATGTAGTAAGCATCATCCCATATGGATAAGTTTTTCATTAATGTTTTGATAGTAGATATTTATTATGTTTTCAAAACCAGAAAGTACTTGTAGACTTAAAACAAGAACACAATGAATCATGAAACAATTCAACAATTTTACATGACTCTGACAATATTATTTTTATTTAGTTTCCTTATCATCTTCTATTTTTCTTCAATAACATCTCCATTGGCATTTTTATTAAATTTTAATTTGACTAACTAGTAATACCAATGTCTATTTAAATTTTGGCTTTTATAAAATTATTTTTTCCATTCAGTTTTTATAAAATTATTACACAGCTCACAATCAGACTTATCAAATTTTATGTTCATGAATATACAGCCTATCTGATGTACTTTGACGTATAATATTATAAAAGAGGGAGAGAATGGGAGAGAGAGGGAGAGGGAGACAGAGATCTCCCACACACAGAAAAAAACTGAAAAGAATAAAACTTTTCTGCTCAGGAAATTATCATAGTTATCTATATTTTCAAAGTACTTATGTAGGAAGATCATTTTATAATATCATATGTAGTATTGCTTTCATACTATACACTGTTTTCTTCATAGTTATTCCATTACATTGTACATAGGTTTGAGACAGTAAGATATCCATCATGATGTATGTTTTTTAAATTGTTGACACTAATCAAATGAAGTTAATATGAGCTATTTGATTATTAGTATCAGCAAACTTGTTGTAAAATAATTTGAGAATATAAATGTCTCCCACATTGGGGTTGGGTTTGTGGTTCAGGGATAGAGTACTCACCCAGCACGTGCAAGGCACTGGGTTTGATGCTCAGCACTACATATAAATAAATAAAATAAAGTTATTTTTTTAAAAATGTCAACCAAATGTACAGTTTCTAGCCTTGTGCATGAGACATAATACAATGTGTTATACCATTATTTTATACTTGTATTGAGTGATTAATAAAAAAGTTCCAAAAGAAATTTATTGTTATTATTTTCACTTCATAGAAAATGAACATGCTGTGATATTCCTATAATGATGATTTATTTTAATCATATTTTCAACTTTCATATCTCCTGTCCCATGGAGAACTGATTTCTGAAAAATAATTTATTTCTTTAATTTTATTTTATAATTGACTAAAATGTTTCTCTTATGTAAGGTGTTTGATTATACTTTTTGAAATTTTAAATGCCTAAAATACAGGGAATATATGACTTAGCTTTATAAAGAATGAGAAAATCTTTTAATATAACATTGAAAGAAAGATTTGGGCAATGCAGTCTGACAATAGTCAATTTCCCAGAACTTCAACTTTAATTTCTATAATAAGGAAACAATGTCCTAATATACACTGTCTGTGTTGATGATTATAATCAATAATAAAGGCATTGTGTATGTATATGTGTGTGTGTGTGTGTGTGTGTGTGTGGTTTGTTACATGTATGACAACAAATATTTAGAAATGTTAATTATCTGTGATTTTCATTCACTTCTCTACTTCTACATGTGCCTTTCAGTTTACTTTCTAAATTGATTTAAGACCATTTTAAAACAGGATCTACTAATCTGTTTCTCCATTACATCTACATTTTGGATGTCTCTCTGTTTTAATAAGATTGAGCTTATTCAATACGTATTTTTTTAAATGCCCTTATTTCCAAGAAACTAATTTTGGATCCTACCATTATATGGTATTCTATTCCAATCCTGTCACTAAATCAAATTCCTTCCAACTTTCAGATAATAACTAAGTTGGATCATCCTTTTATCTCATTCCTGCATGCTTGGCATTTCAGCATTTGAAATATAATTCAGATAATGATGAACTTACTCTAGAAATGAATAAAATGGTCATATGTAGGTCGTTTATTTCTAAACTTTTAGATATATATCAAAATGATACTTGATATTTCCTCCTTGATACTATTCTATAAAATCATGTTGCTCCTGCAAAGCTTTTCTAATATTCATAATTTTAATGAAGTTAAAATTTACATAATTTTAATATCTAAGCATATCACATTTATGTAGGTACTGCTGTAATCACTTCTATAATATGAGGAATATTTTTCTTTGTAATCATCTTATTTTGAAAATTTTTAACTATGTCACATAGCATAAACAAATTCTGTCAATATTCAAATAAGAGCATGTTAAAATACACATAAGAGCATGTTAAAATACTGACTATATAATAAAGATTTTACCAAGAGTACTGATTTTTAAAAAGTTATTTTTATATAACATACATATCATATTTGCAAGAAATTATTAAAATATTTTATTGGTATTCACATTTAACAGATACTATGTAACCAAAAGCTAATCAAATCAGAAACACACAGTTTGTTTGTAGTTAGTGTTACTTACATGTAGTGTATATATTGATGTATTGTTAAATATATCATGTATATGAATTCCCATTTCCATGCTTTGAATTTTATTTCTTATTTCTAATTATGGGTATTTTTAAATACAATAAAAAGGGTAATGTTTTCCAACTATATATGCAAAACATTAAGATCCAACATAAATTTGATTAACAGCTAATAGGAGAAACGAAACAGCAGTCCCATTGCAAAAGTGCAAAATAACAAAACTTTTTATCATGTCAGTTTTTATTTCAATATTGCTTTAATTTTATATCCAATTCTATATGTATATTTTAATACATATTTATTTCTCTTTTTCTTTAAATATTTCTTTAAATAATATATATATATATATATATATATATATATATATATATATATGTGTGTGTGTGTGTGTGTGTGTGTGTGTGTGTGTATATCTAATCTTACTAAGGTTGTAATCCAAGTATCACTACCTCTTTCATCATATTTCTCTGAAGCAGTTTGAACTAGAATGTATTTTGCTTGTATCTGTTACCTGTTTCTCATAGGTTGGCATGTTGTCTGAATTAGTGAATAAACAGACCAACACTTGGAATTTTATCTTAACAGCTAAAACTTCTTAATGTGCTTCTTTCATATTTGCTATTCAGTGACATTAAACTTTTTATTCTTTTTTTTTTTTACAAAGACTTTATATTCTTTTTATAAATAAAGAAAAATTACCTGCTTGGGAGCAAAAATGACATGAATATTTATGCAAAATATTATATTGAAAAACACAAACATAATATTCAAGAACTATTCCTAACTCCATTGGCTGTGAACTATTAGAGCCTATTTAAATAAAGTTTTAGTTAAAATGTGTAATGATTAAGAATATTTCTTTTAATTTAATCCCCTTCCAAGGTTAATATGACAAACATTTTTAAATGAAAATGTTGAAAGCAATTGCTCATGCAAGCTAATTATTCCATATTATACATCTCAGCCAGTTCTTATATTGTTATCCTTCTTCTAGGTCTAATATTATAGAGTGAGTATTTTGCTAATCTTTCTGTAGTTTCATCAAAATAAAACAATGCACAGACTTAAGAAGCATTAAATCCATGTGTCTGGTCTTGATGAATACAAGATCTATAACATTTCTCAAGTTTTTTTTTCAAATAACTTTTTATTTGACAATCTTTTCATTAGATTTGTTTTATTTTTTACTTGATTTTCAAAAAACAGAGGTAAGAAGAGATGAACAGAGATGAAAGCCAAAATACCCTTTCTAAGCACTTTTATCCCTTCTGACCTCATCTTTTCATTGATTTATTTACTTATGTATTTTATGGGTATCCAAGATTGAACTCAGAGGCACTCAACCACTGAGCCACATCACCAGCCCTATTTTGTATTTTATTTAGAGACAGGGTCTCACTGAGCTGCTTAGCACTTCACATTTGCTGAGACTGGGTTTGAACTTGTGATACTCCTGTCTCAGCTTTCCCAGCTGCTGGGATTACAGGCATGGGCCACAGCAGCGGGCTCCATATCTTTAGTTAAATCAGGTTGCATGTGCAGGATGGTCCTACATTTTAGAGAGGGGTGTTAAGGACTTGAAATTTGGCCTAAAGCATTAAAAAATTAATCTGGATTGTAAAAATGGGTATCTCTGAAAGCCATGTGTTGTCTTCTTATTTCTTTCAAACTGTCAAAAATATTTCTCAGAGAAATTATAAGACCGAGATACTTTGTTGGTTTTCTGGAACACATAGGATAATATCAACTGTATTGTTAAAGAGTCAATAAATAAATAAAAATAATAATTATTCTTTTAAAAAGTCAACAAACTGATATGGGGTAAAATGGGAGCTCATATCCCACTTGAATCAAAGTGTGAAATATGATATATCAAGAACTATGTAATGTTTTGAACAACCTACAATAAAAATTAATTAAAAATTAAAAAAAAAGTCAACAAACTGAAACAGGCATGTGCTGACAGAAAAAGCTTCAATGACGATGGGGCACAACTGTAATCCCAGCTACATGGGAGGATGAGACCAGAGTTGCACAAATTTGAGACTAGCCTCAGGAACCTGTGTGAAAGTAATTTTTTAAGGAAGCTTTTATTGTTGTTGTTGTTTATTTTTATGTGGTGCTGGAGATCAAAACGTGCCTCACACATGCCAGGAAGTGCTCTATCACTGAGCCACAAACCTGGTCCCTCAAAGTAATTTTTGTAAAAGGGGATAGGGGTAACTCAGTGGTAGTGTCCCTAGGAGAAGGACCACTGATACGTAAGTTTTATTCATCAAAATGAAGAGTGGTAAGTTGAGAAAGTGGTAAGAAATCCAGATGGAACTTCAGAAAATGACACATAGAAACAACTAAAGTAGGGGGAATGGACTATGAGACAAAATGAAGGAGAAAACAGTAAGAAAGGAAAAACTTCCCATTATTCATATTAGTATTTCTTGTGGTGTTATTCTTCTGAATTCTTCTTCTTCTTCTGAATTATTTAATTTTTACTATCCATGGATTAACTAAATCTGATGCTGTTTCTTATAGGCACCAACTAAAGCAGACATCTATCTTTCACTAGTCTGGCATAATTTCTAATAACCATTGATGTTACACCCAAAATACTGCCACTTTTTTCAAGTATTATCTGTATATGCATATATCACTGAATGTGGACATTTCAGAAACTGTCAATCTTAGAAATTATTGCTTTACTTTTTGGATAAAGAATAAGCACATAATTTTATTATTTTTACCCATTTGTTCATATATTGAACTAAAATGTTGAGTTTATCATCACACAATGAGTATACAAAATCATTTAAATTGTAAGTAATAGTAATTTTTTCTTTCTTTTTTTTTTGAGAAAGAGTGAGTGGAAGACGGTGGCCATATTAGAAGACTGGGGGAAGTCTCTCTGAAGTGATGGCACTTGAACTGAGGAGACCCATGGTATTTAAAGAAGGAAATGATGTAAGCAACATTGCAAAATAATACAAATGTTAAACAAAAGTGGGGAAATAATTTGGCATGTTCCATTGTTGAGTGATTTTGCTATTTTTGATTTTATGAAATACAATTGCTTAATTTTATGAATTAAAATAACTGAATACTTATTGTCTTTTCTTACAAATTTCTTTGAACTCTGTCCTGGTTGGTTGTGATCTTTAGTCTCTATTGACCTTATTGGTGTCTTCAGATTTCATCATTTTCTTTTAAATTTCAAACCAAATTTCTTTTAAATTTCTCTGTCCTGTGATCCTAATCTCATAAAGATCCTAAATGTCATTGCCTTTCTAGTGCACCATGTCTTGATTTGACCACACTGACCCTGTGTTGGCTGAGTTATTACCTGTGTTCTTTATCCCTCTGAGTACCCATGGCCTTCATCATATGGAGAAGTGGGTATCTCCCACCATGTGATTCTGGCTCAGCACTGAGGTTTACTGTGGTCAGTGGGACATTTGCAAAAGTGACCTGTCAGACAGAGGCTTAAAGTGGGATTTTTCCTCCTGTGTTTCTACCATCATTTGCACAAGAACCTACCCAGGACTTGGAGATGGTCCAGGGTGAGGACAGAGGTGAGGAGGGACAGAACTTTTGTCCAGGATAGAGCAGATCAAAACACACAGAACAAAGGAGAAATCATTGTTATTTTGAGTTTGGGTATTTTGCTGTACCGTTGTAAGAAAATAGCTAAAACACAGACTGAGAACATAATATTCCAAAGGGGAAGTCATTATTTTTTTTGTTAAGAATCTGAGCATCGCTGTTGATTGCTAAGCTGTATTCAGCCCTTTCCTGAGCCCAGGGCTCCTTTGTCCTCCTCCTCCTGCCTCCCCTCCATGGTTGCTCCTCAGCCACTGTTTCTTGCCAGAAGGACCACAGTAGTGGCCTCCTCACCTGCCTTCCTGATGCTAGGTCCCTCTGTCTTCAGACAGTCCAAGCCTCAGATTATGTTACTGCCCTGCTGAACCCCCCTAATTTCTCTTGGTAGGCTCCCTGCCCGCCCTTCAGCTTGCTGTCTCCCTCTTGTGCCCCTGCTCTGTGCTCCTCCCTCACGGTCCTGTTACCTTCAGAAGGAGGTGAGACCAGCCAAGAGAGGTCTGGCTGGCTGCCAGCCTGTCATGGCTGAAGTGCCCTCTTCAGGGCTGCCTCTGCAATCTCCCTCTCCACTGAGCCCTGTGGAATCTCCCTGTCCACTCAGAACCACATCACCCTACTTCATTTCCTTTCTGAATTTTAGTATCTATCATGATCTGGAGTATTTCTGTGTGCATTCTCTTTTCCTTTACGTCCTGCCTGCCTGTTGGAATGAACAGAGTGAATGCCTGTTTTATCCTCCTGTGTTATTAGGCCTTAGGGACTCAGTAACTATTGCTTGCATTAATGGATAACTACTTATTTTAATTTAAACATTGTCATTTTGGTCAGTTGGTAAGTTGTATTGCTTTAACTATGTCAGCCTTTTTCATCCGTGGTTTTGTGTGTGTGTGTGTGTGTGTGTGTGTGTGTATGTGTGTGTGTGTCTATGTGTAGAGAAATTTAAATATACATGAAAGATAGTTATAGATGAAAAGTATCTGTTTTAAACCAGTAATTTTGATTATTTTATTTCTATCTTTTCAAATAATGTTGACATTCCCTTTTATTGACTCTTTTTTTTAAGGACATTGCATCAGATTCTGTCATGTGATGGAGTCTCTGAGGTCACCTTTTACCTGTTCATAAACCTATAATTTCATCTGTGGGGTTCCTATTTCTGAAAGATTATCAGTAAAAAATTCATATTCATTTGGAAAAGGGGAAAAAACTTTTTAGGTGTACTTTTAGTCAGTGTGTGTGTGAAGTTGCTGAGAGAAATAGACGTCACCCAGTGGACCTAGTGGGATTCACAGGGAAGATTAATGACACCAAAGGAAATATACAGTTGGAGAAAAGGAATTTGTGGGGCAAGTGATAGATTCCCTACCGGCAAGTGTTTCAGTTATACAGTGAAATAAGTAGAAAAGCAAATACACGTACCCACCCACTTTTTGCCATATTTGCTTCAAATCTGTATTTGATTTTGTTTTCAAGAAAACAATCTACACTTTTAGGAACCCTGTGTGTCCCTCCTAAATCTGGCCAGCCCTAGGTGAGCACCCTGTGAATATGCTCTTCAGCCACGTGGCTTGAGCACAGAGGAGGTGTGCAGATTGGCTGGTCAGGGTCTGTTCTGTACCCATGCTTTTGAAGCACCTTCATTCTAGGTACCCTTTAAACTCAAAATTTATTGAGGATCCAAAGAGCTGTTTTCTTATATAGGTAATATCTATCAGCATTAGCTGTATTTGAAACTTAAGTTGATAATTTTATATAATGTTTTAATGTAACAAGAATAATAAAACTATACATGCAAACATAAATAAAATTTTGATGAAAGAATACCTATATTATCCAAGGCAGAAATAAGCGGGAATGAAAAACCAAAACCAGCACTTTTAAGTGGCTTTTTCATTCATTGCAA